>NC_037671.1:126781377-127071377 GCF_003255815.1 Theropithecus gelada | reverse complement strand
AAAGAAAAAAAACAACAACTGTAAGAAGAAAAAACCTGATGGAGCTTATTAGCTTATTTATTTAGCTTAAAATTAAATGACGTATTTTAAATATATACGAAATACAGCATACCATCCAAGAGGGAATGAATAGGGACAATTGGTTCCAAACTGGTCCTGGCTGGAATAGGATGATGACATTGATTGATGTTAGACTTGTAGAGTAATCACCGAAGAAAGGGAAATAAAAAGTGTAGATTGAAAATTAGGATTTTACAAAAATTAAAATTAAAAATTCAAACGGTAGAAAGATCTTCTAAAAAAATAGACAACCAAAACATTTGTAGGGCAAAGAGAAAGCACAAAAGAAGATAGTTGAAATAGACTCAAATAAATCATGAATTACAATATATGTAAATGAACTTGATGAAATTAAAAGATAAAGCTTGTTATAAACTATTTAATAATAGTTCACCTTTATATCGTTTACAAGACCCACACCTGAAATATAATTGTATCAAATGTTGAAACAAAAGGGATATGAAAATTTTTCACCAAAACTATCCCAACTAATAGAAAGCTGTTATTGCTCTTTAATACGGACAAAATAGAGTGTAAGGGGAAAAAATTGCTAGATATTTCATAATGATACATTTTAGTGTACTTGGAACATGTAATTATAACAAATATTAAAATATATGAATATAATTAATAATTATGATAGTGTGCATTTGACAACACATCCTAGAAATGTATGGCACAATTCGACAGAACTCTTAGACACATTAATAATCACAGAGAGAGAGTTTAATAGACCTTCTTCACTAACAGCTAAAGCAGATGAAAATCAGTAATGGTATAGAATATTTAAATATTATTTTAAGAAGCATAATCATAAATACATACGTAACTGAACCCCACAACTGCATAGTGAAAATTTGAATCCATTATAAATGGTCCATTTATATAAAGTTGCTAATGTTTTGGATTATTACGCAACTCTCAACTAATTTCAAGGGATTAGCATTATGTAGGTCACATTTCTTTTTTCTCTATATTTAGGAAATTTACATACATTTTGAAACTAAGAAAAACACTTCTAAATAACTCATAAATTACAGGAGAAATTATAATAAAAATCAGAAAAATCTAGAAGTGGACATCAGTGAAAATACTTAACAGTATGTAGTTAAAATGGTTATTAATCAGCAAAATTATATCTTTAAGTACGATACTAGAAAATGGTAAAATGTAATAAGCTAAGCCTGAAACATAAGGGAATTATTTAGAAAGAAAAAAAAATGCTAACAATGAGTGAAGGGAGTGAAACTAGAACAAATGAAATAAAAGAATCAAACAACCAAAGGAACCACAGATACAAATGCTCTTTCTTGTCAAGATAAATAGACTAAGATAAATAGTCACGATTGATCAAGCAAAAAGAGAAGGCAATAGGATACAAATAAACAATATAAGGAGTCTGAAAATATTGCAAACACAAATGTAAAATAAATAGGATAAATACAACACTAATTTAATGAAAACATATAATTACAAGAATGTATAAATATGTATGATATATTTAATACATATATGCTATATTCTAAAAGTATACTGTGGTAGTAGGGGGTATGTGGCCACCGAATATCTTTACACCCTAATCCCTGGAACCTGTGAATATTTTATTGTACATTGCTAAAAAGGATCTTAGATGAATTAAAAATAGGGAGATTACTTCAGGTTATCCAGCATGGACCCAATATAATCATTTGGGTCCTTAGAAGTGGAAGAGGAGGGCGGAAGAGTATGTCAGAGAGACTTACTGATGGAACAAGAGGTGGGAGAAATTTGAATTATAAGGGGGACTCTGACCTACCTCCGCTGGATTAGAAGATGAAAGAAGGAGTCATGAACATGGAACTTCAGTCCTAAAATGCAAAGAACTAAATTTTGCAAACAATCTGAGTGTTCCAGGAAATCGATTCTCCCCTAAAATCTCCAGAGAGGAACTCAGCCCAGCTGACACCTTGATGTTAGCCTGGTGAGGCGCATGGGACTTCTGACCCACAGGACTTAAAACAAATGCATTCGTGCTGTTATAAGATGCTAAGTTTGTGATCATTTGCTATGGCAGTAAGAGAAACTTTGTATGTGTTTATATATATGTATATATACACACACGCATATATATATAAAGTTTATATATATGTATATATATTACATATACACACACATACATATAAAGTTTATATATATAAAGTTATATATACATACACACATATATATTCAAAATGTATACATTATATGTGTAATAAAAATATCCATCAAATTACTTTATGAAACCACACACTATCATAACTGAACATAACTGAAATTCACATAGAATGCAATAATAGAAAATTATATGATAAACCCATTTGAAAACTTAGTTCTGAAAATACTGAATAAAATGGTAAACAAACTAATTCCACCAACACATAAAAAGATAATTCATCATAAATAAATTAGGTTTATCCCAGAAATAAAAGTCGGTATAATGTTGAAAATCTATCAATCTAATATACTACATTTGTACATAAAAGAGAATATCCTCTTAATATAGACAGTAAATAAATAGAACAAATTCAACATCTATTTGTGATAAAACCTCTCACCAAACTAGAAATAGAAGGGCATTTTCTTAATCTTATGAAAGATAGGTACTAAAAACAACCAATAGAAACATTAAGAAGTATCTGTAACAACCTATTAAGAATATTTTTAATACTACAAACAATGCTAAGGTGCCTATATCACCATTTCTGTTGATCATTAAGCTTTATATTCTCACCAGTGCAGTAAGTCAATGGGACATGCAAAGTATAAGAAATAGAAAGGAGACAACAAGTTCTGATAGTGTCTTTTCTTTTCACGGCGTTGCAAATGTTTTCTCCCTGTCTCTCACTTGTCTTCATTTTCTAAATAGTGTCTTTCGAAGTGCAAAAATGTTAAATCTTAATGAAGTCCAATTTGTCTTCTTTTAATTCTTTTATGGATCTCTCTTTTGGTGCTGTATCTAAATCTTGACCAATGCACGACATAAGAAGTTTTCCATAGAAATGTTTGCTCTAATTTTTACTTCTGTGGTTGATACTGTTTTTTTTCCCCATTTTACAAACATGGCTTAGAGATGTCAGTGATAACCAGAAATCACATGGCGAGTAATTGGTGGAGCCAGGATTTGAAACCTGGCATTCGGGCACTAGATCCTCCACTCTTCAACACCTGGCAACACTGCTTTGCTCATACTGTATTTCTGCTCTACACATATATATGGCATTTTCGAGATTTAAAAAATGGCAGTAATCACGCAGATGTGCAGTTTAGAGATCCACATACTAGGCAACCATCTCTACTCTTCATGCACTCCTCATGAAAATGGAAATAGAGCTGGTTTAAACATCTTTTAAAATCCTGACTTTGCACTGAATATTTGCTGCTGCTTTTATGCAAAACACACACTCCCCTCTCAGTTGTCTTGCGTCTGTTTTAAATTCCCGCCTCATCTCTATGTCAGTAGATCCCTGCATCCACTTTCAATAGCAATCGTCCCCATTTCAGAGCCATGAAATGCACTCACGGGTGTGTGATTCTCCCTTTTTAATTGATATAAACATTTGTACATATTTATGGGGTACATGTCATATTTTATGACATGCATAGACTGGATAACAATCAAGTCACAGTATTGGGGGTGCCCATCATCTCAAGTGTTTTCATTTCTATGTATTGAGAACACTTCAAGTCCTCTCATCTTGATATTTTGAAATATACTATACATTGTTGTTACCTATAGTCACCCAACTCTGCGATTGAACATTAGGACTTATTCCTTCTATCTAACTGTATGTACCCATTAACCAAAGTCTCTTTATCCTGCACCTACCTGCACACCAGCCTTTGGTATCAATCATTTTACTCTCTGTCTCCATGAGATCATCTCTTTTAGCTCTCACAAATGAGTGAAAACATCTGAGATTTGTGCTGCTGTGCTGGCTTATTTCACTTCACGTAATAATCTCAGTTTTGTCCATGTTGCTGCAAATAACATGATTTCATTCCTTTTTTATGGCCAACTAATATTCTATATTATTCTATTAGGTATAGTATGTAACCCATTTCTTTTATACATTCATTCATCGATGGACAGTTAGGGAAACACTTCAGGACACTGGTCTAGGCAAAGATTCTATGGATGGCACCGAAAACACACAGGCAACAAACCCAAAAATAGACAAATGGGAATGTATCAAACTAAAAGAAACTTCTGCACAGCAAAGGAAACAATCAACAGAGTGAAGAGACAACCTATTGAATTGGGTGAAATATTTGCAAACTATTAATCTGACGAGACTAATATCCAGAATATATGAGGAATGCAAACAATTCAACAGTAAAAATAAAAATCTTACTAAAAAGTCAGCAAAGGCCATGAATAAACCTTTCTCGAAAGAAGATATACTTCTGAAAGGACATGAATAAACCTTTCTCAAAAGAAGAAATGGCCAGCAGTTGTATGAAAGATGTTTAACATCACGAATTATCAGGAAAATGCAAACTAAAACTACAGTGAGATATTCCTTCATGCATGTTAGATGGCTATTATTAAAAAGACAAAACAAACATATACCGGCAAGGATGCGGATGGAGGGAGGAACTCGAATACACTGTTGGAGGAAATGTAAATTAGTGCAGCCACTGTGGAAAACAGTGTTTGACACAGCAATCTCACTACTGGGTATTTCTCCAAAGGAGAGAAATCAGCATGTTAAAGGGATACTTGCACCCCCATGTTCATTGCAGAGCTATGTCATTATTCTGTTTTTTTTCCCCTGATCAGCTTTTATTGCCTGGACAATCTTATTCACTAGTATTCTGAGATGTGAAGTGTAGGTTAAAAAGATAGTTGGGAGGACTTGGTTTAATGTCCAGGAACTATAATCTAGTGAAGGAGACAGATTCTCGAAAAAGCTCTCTGTTCCAAGCTTTGTGGTGTGAGTCACCACTTAATTCTTAAGGGTCTTCCCAGAACCATAACATTCTACAGTTATCAACCATGACCTATAATAGAGGTACAGTATGTAGGAAGAATAAATTGATTTTAAGTGGGAAGATCCCAGAAACCTTTATGGAGGTGATATTTGAGCTGTGACAGATAACTTACAGCCCCCGATATTACTTCTCAGGCCCATTTTCTCATACAGAACTTAAGAAGCATTAAAAGTTTATTGCTGAGCAGATCCTATGAAGCTGCACCATGGCCTGTCTTCTTGACTTTATAGGCCTTTAATGAGATTAATGGTTTGATGGATCACTGTGCTTTGATGATAAATAATAATAAAGTCCAGGGATGTGACAATTCTTATGTTATCCTTGATTCATATAGAAACCTTTATTTTCTTCTCTTTTTTTTCCCTCCCACTCCAGGTAAAGGCCAAATCAGTAAAAGGTCAAGCTGACTGCTATGGATTATTATAATATTGTTCTCAACCTGTCCAGAGATCAATAGTGGATGTCATCATCCATTTTCCTGAAACATAGACACTAACTTCATTATCCTAATACATTAAAGAAAGAAGAACCTGAGCTATACTAATTTCACACTGCTCTTCTCACAACTATCATTTGAACTTTAAAATATCTGTGCATTAAAATGCTTCATAGTAATTTCTTACTGGAGCCGCTTTAGGATAAAATCTGATTCAAGCCTCCCAATTTACTTTGATGGATATGTGAGTTTCAGATTTATGTATTTAAGAAAATACCACAAAATTATATTCTCTTTAGAAACCCTAGAAAAAGAGTAATGTCCATAACACATACCTTTCCTAGGCTTCTTGGTTTCCAAATACAGACACGGATCATTATAATCATTGCGATTGAGAAGCACTTGTAAACAGCTCCTTCTCTGGTCACATCTACAATTACTCAGGTCTTCTGTCAAGATAAGCCATTTTGGTAAGCAGGAAAATGAAAATGCTATTTGAAAAGTGTAAACTATTTAACCCATGTCTGTCTACAGTCATATCAGAACAGAATCTGTGATTTATTAACTGTATGACAGAGCCAATGATCGAACATATCCAAAATTTGATAATTTTCTTGGTAATGTTGGGTCTAACATCTACTTTGCAAACTTTTTGAGATGAAATATAAATCTGCCTATTTAAGTGCCTAGAAAACACATGGTATCTGCTTGATACAGTTTGAATTTGCTTGGATTACAGATCAGCGATTTCAAAAGTTTGTTGGGCTCAATCCAAACATGTCAACAACTATAGAGTGAACATATTATACAGAAAGTAATGTAATATTTAATGTATTAAAACGTTCCGTATTTAGGATGTCATAACGATTAAAACATATGCCAAAACAATTCACTGCAATATACTCTAGAGGATGTTTTCCCTTTTACAACAAAATTTCCAGCTTTCGTATTTTACTACCAAAGCAAAGAGAACTTACTACTTTTAAAAAAACATAAAATGGTTCAAATGTTAAATTGTATAAAAATCTTAACACAAGAAGCAGGATGCAGTAGTGTGTGCCTGTAGTCCCAACTACTCGGGAGGTTGAGGCAGGAAAATTGCTAGAGCCCAGGAGTTCCCATACAGCCTGGGCAACGTAGTGAGACCTATCTCTAAAACAACTGTTTAAAAAATCTTCAAAGAAGAGAATAAAGTTGAGCCTCACTTAAAAATAGTCTTCCCACTTCTGAATCACCATTATACTCAACCTTGAGGAATTAATTGCATGTTACAACTTACAGAATGTATCTTATGTTTCTGTTTTAAAAATCTTCAAATAAGAGAATAAAGTTGAGCCTCACTTAAAATAGTCTTCCCACCTCTGAATCACCATTATACTCAACCTTGAGGAATTAATTGCATGTTACAACTTACAGAATGTATCAATGACTACAATCCCTTGCCACCAGGATTGATGTCTGATTCTCTTTTATATACTCTATAAACCTAGCATATAGCCTTGCACACATTTAATGAATAAATAAATCAATTTATTAGAAAGTGATGAATCACAGCAACATTATATTCATTAAAGAAATGCAATGTCTTATTCTAGAAAACAACGAAATCCTTGTCCCAGGGTTTATTTTTTATTTTTCTAGAGAGAAATCTATCTTAGAAGATGAACCACCAACCATCAGATTATTGAGTAGCTTTAAAATAGGACTTGCAAACATTTTCCTGGAAATCCTGGCATACCAAATAATTATTAAACCTTGTTATTACAGAGCATATTTTAACACAGAGACAAAACAAACGGAATACATTTTCAATACCAGTGCTAGAATGATGGAGCCACTCAAGTTTGTCTTGTAAGAAAATATCTAAATGCTTCATTTGTTTAAAAAATGACTTTGGAAGAAAATGAAATGAGAAAGCCTACCACATACAAGAGAACTAGCCTTTTGTGTCGCCCTAAGAGGCAGACCCATTCCCTGTAGGTTAGCAGTTATAGGGAGACACATGTAGACACAGTCGGACAGAACTGAAGTACCTTCTCACAGACAAAGCTGCACAGTGAAGAAAGGTGGTGTTTCTGGAACTTCTGGTATTAAATGTAGAGGAGACATGGTGATAGAAATGGTGATAGAAATCCAAGATTTCCATGAGTAGTTTAAACATTTTTTCCAACACAGTAATCTGTGCATCCATGATTCATAGTAAGAGGTTATTTTAATACTTCGGGCTCTAGTACGACATGAGATTAGGTATTAATAAACTAAATTAATGAGAGGAAAAGGGAGTAGGGAGAGGAAGCTAGAGGACCTCTCACTGAAGCTGAATTATCTAATTTTCTTCCATGTTCTACTAATCAGGGACTTATAGAAGCTTCTCTGTTTTGAGTGTGTGTGTGGGTGTTTAATGTTTTCTTTTTGTTTTGCTTTTGGAGGGAGGGTATTGCGGGAAAGCTTTCTTGTATTTTTTTGTAAGCAGTTAAAAAATGCAACTCTGACATTCATTTGATTGTCAAAAAACCCTGAGAATATTAGGTAGCTTTATGATTCTACCTGGTGGCTTTAATGCTCCATATTTTAAAAGTAGTGATCTCTTGCCAATGGTATTAATTAGAAATGTCTCAAAGGAAGTAGTGCCATCTACTGTGTCGCCAGCAATCATTCTTGTTGAATTTCTTTAGAGCCATCTAATCTAAGTATTGACCAACGCCTTGTTTCACTGATGAGATTTGACAAGAGCTAAGCCCAGAGTGTCATGGCTTCCTACGGAGTAGCAGGAACTCTGATCTAATTAATCTCGACTGGTTCAGCTCTGGAAGTAGATATATATCATAAAACTCTATCCCACTTGTGCATCTCAAAGAGATATTTTATGTTACAAAGTTATCTGAGATCAAAGACTATTTAAGACAGATTTTTAGAATTTTATAGGGTTGCTGGTGACTCAAATAAATAAAACCAATAAAAATCACAAACAATAAAAATTCAGTTAGGAAATATTCTTTGGAAAGAAAGCAAAGTCAATATACTGTACTTCTCCTATAATAGGTAGTACAGTTGCTCATTTACTGTTCAACAAGAATTAAGTGCCAATCCAATTTTTCTCTAATAAGATATTTCATAAAATATCCATTAGGATATTTCAATATTTGAATCAATTGAGCATATAGTAGTTATAAGGGTAACATTTGAGGATGGTAATATTTTTTGCACTTAACATAAATCATTGGATAACTTTGATAAAAATCACTTTTGGTGTTAAAAAGTCATTTAAAAACTTCTGTCCCGAAGGGCAAAATCAGACATATTTCCTCTTGCTGTCATAAGTGCTGACATTCATTCCTTCCACATTTGATACTGGATTTTAGTTTCCAGTTTTATATATCTTGGGAAGATAATTTGAAAAAACAATTGGATACTGGAAAAGAGTTAACAAATTCCGTGATAAGATTGCAGAACAAACAGAAATAAAGAAGGTGGTTTGGAGTGTGTGGTAAGTGTTAACGGTATCAAGAGAGAAAAGAACTCTTTTCGTGGTATTCCACACTTTCATCTTTGCCATTAACCAGGATAAGGTCAAGCTAAGGATTTAAAAACACATCTTATTCATAAAGCATTGAACCTAGAAAATAAAATGTCTAGAACATGATGCATTTATAATTATCCCCCGGGAAGAAAATACCTTCCTAATATTGTGCAAACACTTTGACTGTATCATTTTCATCATTTAATAAATTAGATAAAATTAGCATTATGGCGTAAATTACGCCGAATCATTTATATTCTGGTGTCTACTACGTTAATTTGCTAAGGTCTTCTTTTGAAATCAACTAAATCAAGGAAAATAAGAAATAGAATATGGCTTGACACTGTAAAAGTTTTCCTCCATAAGTTGATAATATGAAACATTTTCCTTACTAATCTAGAAGGAAGCACTGATATGAAAACTTTCCTTAGGGTACTAATACAGAGCAAAAGCTGAACAGCAATCACTGGTCTGCTCAGAGACATGCTATGCCGATCCCAAATACAATTCTACTAAAAATATGACACCGCCTCCAAAAGTTCAGGTATAGAAAAGTAAATGTTGCCCATTGTATCTTGTAATGAAAGTAGACTTGGATACAAATTTTCACAAGAATTTTATGAATGAAATCTTGGAAATTCAGATCCTGTTGATCATCAAAAGGGATTGTGTCAATCAAAATCAGCCTGTCAAATTCCATCAGCTTGTAACTGGCTGAAATCAAGAAGTCCTTCCTCGTAGACTCTATTTCATTACAAAATTTGAGCTACATGGGCCCCGCCACCTCTCTAAAATTTCAAGATCTGTTCCAAATTATAGGCTACAATTTATTCCAATTATTTTTTATTTTGTTTAACTCTATGGATATGGTCCCACCTGATTTATACCATAGCCTAATCCCTTGCTACACAAAGAGTGATCCATGGGCGAGCATTTTGGATATTCCCTGAGAAATTACGAGAAATGCCAAATCCCAGGACATACCACAGATCTACTTTTTCAGAATTTGCATTTTAAATAAAATCCCCCAGCAATGTCCATGCACATTTGGGAAACACTGACCTAATCTTTATATTTTTAAATTGTATACACACACACACACACACACACACACACACATATAATACATATCTTACATTGGGTTTATTGTGGTACATTTAACAGAAAATAAATTCACCTTTTTAAGGTTTTCAGTTCTATGAGATTTGACAAACGTGATTCAGTCAAGAAACCAGCAATATGTTAAAGAAATTGAATATTTTCATCACCCCATAAAGTTCTTTCATGCTTGTTTGCAGTTAAACACCTCTTCCCATTCCCATCCCCTGGCAACCACTAACCGGTTTTTTTTTTTTTTCCTATAATTTTGCCTTTCCAAATGTTGTACATAAATGAAATCTTTGAATATGTAGCCGTTTTTGTGCAGGACTTTTTCATTTAGCAATCACTTATGAAGTTGTGTATATCAGTGGACGCTTCCATTTTATCTCTGAGTGCTGTTCCAGTGGATAAGTGTACCGCAACTTACTTATCCATTTACCCATTCACCATGAAAATTTGAGTTGGCTGCACTTGCTGATTCTGAATAATGATTTTATTAAAATGTGTGTACAGGTTTTTGTGTGGATATATGCTTATGTTTGTCTTGGGTGATTACCTAGGGATGAGTCATTGGTTAAGTTCATACTTAACTTTATAAGATATGGCCAAGCCAAACTGTTTTCCAATGGGGCTATGACATTTTGCATTCCCACCCAAAATGTTGAGAGTTATCTCCTCTAGTAATGAGTGTTAGCAGATTTTGGGGGTTTTCTTTTAACCTTTCTAATAAGCATCATTTGTCATTTTAAATTACATTTTCCTAATGATTAGTGCCGCATACACATTTTTCACATGATAATTTTCCATTTGTTTCTTTTTATTCATAAAGTGTTCAAATTCTTTGCCCATTTTCATTTTTTTCTTCATATTTAGATATGAAAGTTATTTATATATTTTGGATATAAATCCTTTCAGTTATACGTTATACAAATATTTTCTCCCCATTCTGTGTTGTTAGGTTGCTTTTCATTTCCTTAACTGAGTCTTTGGAAGGGCAGATGTGTTTAATGTGTTTAATTTTGATGAAGTTCAACTTATGCTTTTTTTTTCTTTTTCTGTTTTGTGCTTTTGGAGACTTATATAAGAATTGTTATCCTACCATTAGGTTATAATATTTTCTCCTATACTATAATTTTATAATTTTAGGTTTTACACATAGATTCCTAATCTAATTTGGGTTAATTTTTAATTACTATGTGAAGTATTAGTGGAAGTCATTTTTTTACCCATAAACATCTGTTTTTTTCCAACACAATTAATTGTGTTATGTCCCTTCTACATAAATTATCTTAGCACCATTGTCTGAAATTGAGCATACAGGTATGAGTCTACTTCTAAGCTATGTATTTTGTTGCATTAATACTTATGTCTCCTTTGTTTTAAACCAACACCCAACTGTCTTGATTAAAGCAGAGTAGGTAAGAAATAAATAAATATTGTGAAATTTCCAACTTTTTTTCTCTTTTACAAAACTGTTTTAGGTAGTCTAGAGCCACTGATTTATAATTAATTTGTAGATTTTCTAAAAACCACTGCTGCATTTTTTATTAATTCGGGGTTGAATCCACAGGTACATTTGAGAGAGTTTGTATCTGCTCTGGTCTGAATGTGCATCCCCTTCAAAATTCATGCTGAAACTTAATCCCCACTGTAATTGTATTAAGAGGTAAGGCCTTTTGGGAAGTGATTAAATGTTGAGGGCACCCCCTCACAAACTGATTAGTGCAGCATAAAAAGGCTAGAGGAACTAGTTTAGGCCCTCTTGACTCCTCCACTCTTCTGCCATGTGAGGACTCCTAGAAGATGTGATCTGTGAGAAACAAGTCCCTCACCAGACACCAGGCCTGCCTATGCCTTGATCTAGCACTTCTCAGGCTGCAGGGCTGTGAAATAAATTTCTGCTCTACATAAATTAGTCAGTCCAAGGTCTTTGATTATAGTAGCAAAACCAGACAAAGACAATATCTTAACAATATTGAGTTTCCAATTACTTCGTGTGGTGTATTTCTCAATTTTATTAAGTCTTTGTTTTCTCTCATCATTAAATTTGTTATTTTCAGCATAAACATGTTGCATATATTTTGTTAGATTTACTCTTAAGTCATGGGTTTCATTCCATTGTAAATAGCACTTTTGATACTTTGAATTCCACTTATTGATAATATATAGAAATAAAGTTAAATTTGAATATTAAGCTTATATCATATGGTCTTACTATATTCACCTATCCTCCCCCCACTCCCCTCCCCTCTCTGCCCCTCCCCTACCTCCCCTTCTCTTCCTTTCCCTTTCCTTCCCTTCCCATACTGGGTCTTGCTATCTGCTCTCAAACTCCTGGGCTCCAGTGATCCTCCCACCTGAGCCTCCCATCACTTATTTTTTTGTAATAAATTTTTAGTGGAGTCTTTATGATTTTGATGTAGACAATCCTCTTCTGCAGTGAATGATAGCTTTATATGTTTTCTTCCAGTTGTAAGTGTTTCTTTTTCTTGCCTGAATACACTGACTAATATCTCTGGTAAAATACTCTAAAGTAATCAGAAGGAAGGAAATGATAAATAGTAGAAATCAATAAAATAAAAAACAATAAAAATGATGGAGAAAAACCAATGCCTGGAAATATGAGGAATAACTTTGTGCCAAAAAAATAGATAACATTCATGAAATGGACAAATTATAGGAAAAAGAGTGCTGAAGAGCACTCACAAAGAAATAGATATTTTTACAACTTGTAGATTTTCTAAAAACCACTGCTGCATTTTTTATTAATGTGGAGTTGCATTCATAGGTCAATTTCAGAGAATTTGTATCTGCTCTGGTCTGAATGTGTGTATTTCTTTAGATGTTGCTATGGTTTGAGTGTTTTTGTCCCCTCCGAAAATCATGTTGAAACTTAATCCTCAATGCAACAGTATTAAAAGGTGTGGCCTATAGGAGGTAATTAGGAGGTAAGTGAGATTAGGCATCCTTATAGAAGGGTTTGACAGAAGGAATTCAACTCTGTCTCTCTCTCTTTTAACCCCTTCTATGCCTTCCACTATGTAAGGACACAGTGTTCTTCCCTTCAGAGGACACACAATAAGGAGTCATCTTGTAAGCGGAGACCAACCCTCACCAAGATACTGAACCTACAGTGCTTTCATCATGGCACTTCCAGCCTCCAGACTATGGGGAATAAATTTCTATTCTTTATAAATTACCCTAGATATTTTGTTATGACAGCACAAATGGACCAATACAGATGTCATCTGACATTTTCTGCATTATATATTTTTTATAATCTAAGAACCTGTCATAACAGCGTATACAGATGTGGTTAAGATTTTGGTTAAATGATTACAGTTTCTTGGCTTGGTGCATAGTTTCTATTCTTATAGTGAGGTATGGTTTATTCAGTAGTTTTTCTTGTTGGTAAAAAGAGATTTTAAGCGTTTCCTGACTTGATAATTTTCTGTGTTTTTACACAGTTTCCTTAGTGCTTCTTTCCAAGCTTTCTTCTTTCCCCAGAGTGATGTATTCCCAAGATTACTGCCTTAGATTCCATAGGTTTTTCAGTGTCTTCCAGTCACAAGTGTTTTTATAGTTTAAGGATAAGGTAGTCATTTATTTGATTTTATATTATTTGTTAGTATTTTACATTTTATGATGGACCTTTCTTCTTCTGTATTTTTTTCTGTTTTTCCCTTTAAAGGCTTTTTGTGTCCTCTTTAATACGTATTATTATTATTATTTCTCTATTGCATTAAACCTGCCTTCTTATTATGGATTTTTAACACAATCTCCCTTGAACGCAAGTAACTACCTCAAGTTAGAATCTGATATTTCTGTCCCCTTCTGCAGTAAGTCCTACCTATATTGACTGTCTCTATTTTCTCTTATACCTGTGCCCCTAAGACATTGCTCTACGACTTCATTGAATTTGCTTTTTTCTTTGTGTTTATTGACTTCCTCATTATTAAATCCAATCCTCAGTTCTCACCTTAACTACTCAAAAACAGCATTTCAGATCACTGTTTCTTAAGAGAATTTCTTCCTTTGGACTCTGGAGCCCCGTGTTCACTTTACTCTTTCTTACTTAACTAAATATTTTACCACAGTTCTCATTATAGGATTATCCTCTTTTGCTCAGCTTCTACACATGAAATACACCAGAAATTAGCTCTAAAACTCTTTGTTTTTTCATCTATAGTTTTCCCATCCAATCCTATAGCTTAGATATCACCAAGACCTTGACAAATGCTAAACCTAAATCTGATATCTTTTCATGTCCTGCAGGAATATCCCTGGATGTTCCTTCATTCAGGTTACCTCTATCTAAATAATAGTGTCTGCCACTCTCTGTCTTCTTTTTCTCAGAGAATGACAGTGTCACCCTTTTATTTGCTCAATACAAATCTGAATTCATAGATTACATGTCTCTAAAACTAGAAACTTCTAATTCTGTTGAGTTAGTCAATTGGTTTAACAATTCCTTTGCTGTATATCCACAGCATGTTTTATTTAAATAACCTGAAATTACAATTATATTATTAAATATATAATTGTTTTATAAACATGCTTTTCCTCACACATATTTATGTAAATAATGTAATGTCTGCATCTTGATGTTCCAAGTTTGGAATATAAAGCTTGCTTCTGTCATGTTGTTCCTTTGAAATGAGCTCAGTGATCATTTCCTCACTGTGCAGATCTGCACACTTGCTAACACCTACTCACAGTATTAATCTTTCTTTCTGATTGACTTGTGTTTTAAATGCAATCAATGAACAGAAACAAACTCGCCCAGATATCACAGAATGTATTTCTTCCCTTCGAATTCACTTTATGTTAACTTGGTGAGATATGCTGACTCTGTGGAATCATGGCAGCAACTTGTAAATGATGCATGAAAATAAAATGAAAGACCCCTGCTCGGGGAATGAGGCAATCAAAAACTGCGCTTTGCTGTGCTATTTGTGTGTAGTCACTACACCCAGTGCAGACGTGGCCTCCAAATTTTTTCCATTGAGTGAAAAACATCCCCAGCTATAAAATAAAAACAGGCCGGGCGCGGTGGCTCACGCCTGTAATCCCAGCACTTTGGGAGGCCGAGGCAGGCGGATCATGAGGTCAGGAGATCGAGACCATCCTGGCTAACACGGTGAAACCCCGTCTCTACTAAAAATACATAAAAATTAGCCTGGCATGGTGGCGGGCGCCTGTAGTCCCAGCTATTCGGGAGGCTGAGGCAGGAGAATGGCGTGAGCCCGGGAGGTGGAGCTTGCAGTGAGCAGAGATGGCGCCACTGCACTCCAGCCTGGGCGACAGAGCGAGACTCCTTCTAATAAATAAATAAATAAACAAATAAATAAATAAATAAAAACATGTCCCTCAGACTTTCATTTTTTTACTAGCATTACTTTAAAAGCCAGTGGAATCCTAAAACAACAGTAGCAACAGCAACAACAAACCTGAAATGAGTTGTCCGATACATTTAGTATTATCTCCACACTTTAAATGGCATTCTCTGATCTGGAAGGAAGGATCAATTCAAACCAATAAAATGTCATGATTATCAGACTTTTAAAAGTTTTTATTGAAAACAAGCCCTTAATATGGTTTAAGGATGAGGTAGTCATTTATAACCTGCTTCCTCAAGGATATTGGATATATGCTCCCACTTAAAGAGTTCAAACTCAAGTTCCAATAAGGAGAGAAATTGTAGTGTTTATTGAAAATATGAAAACAAAAACTACACTTTATATAACCATTTTTTAGGGAAAGACTCTCAAGATGAACTTATGATTTTAAATGCTAAAAAGTTATTATTTTCACAATGTACCAACACATAAAATTTAGAACTAAAATTATCAAAATTATGGAACAGATTACAAATCTTTAAATAATATTTATGGTTTACTTTTGTCATGGTCCCTAGTGAAATTGAAAAACAGTTTTTTATTTTTTTAACAGATGGAAGTACTTAATCTGTTGTTCAAATGTTGTCAGTCTCTGTCCTTTAGAAGAAATCATTATTTCTTTCTACTGAAAAATTGAACACACCTCCAGTTGGGCAGAGATGAATTGTTTCCTTGGACAATGTCCTTGTTCTTGCAATATATGTATCTTTGGGTTAAACACATTTTCCTTCTTCGCTAAGCTGCCAGGGGGTTTAATTGAATACAAGAAAAGAATAAGAATGTTATAGGTTCCACTTCGTACACCACGCCCAATGGGTATTCTGTCTTGCTGTTTTTCAATTTATTATCTCCGTATCCACACAATCAGTCACAAAGCAAGAGACATTTGGGTTTTTTTTTTAATGTCTGTGATAGTCACACTGTGTCAAATACCACTGAGAATGTGACTAAATCACGAATCATCCAGAAATTAGTTTTCTATTTCATATTTAAATACGCTGAAGGAATGAAAATAAGTAATTACAACTTCTTTACTATTGTGGAGAAAAGGAAAAAAAAAACTCTTCATTAACTTTTCTCAAAAGACTCAAGGCATGAGACAGAGGGAACATTTTAATCTATTGCGGATCTGTTCTGTGTCATTGTTGGATTCCCATAGCCTTTTACCAGCAGAGAATATTATAAACCCTGGAATTAGAAAAGCATGAGGTGGGAGAATCAGATGAGGATGGAATGAAATTGTCACAGACAATTCAACTATACTCTATATTACCCTTCAAAAATGCTGCAGAAATGTTTTTAATGTCTATGATTATGTAATTCTTGTTTATTATGAAAAATCTTTTATAGCTTCAAAAACCTTAAAAAAATTTTAAAGCCTGTATCTGTACCTCTTAAAAAATTATTTTGAAAAAATCTATTTTGCCTTAACAGGTGGTTTTCCAAATTATCCACTTCAACTCATCACACATCTTGATTGTTATTATAATAGGAAGCTCTCCTATACATTTAGTTTTACTATTTACTATTTACTTTTAAATCACATTTAGTTTCTGGCAATCTTATCTATTTTCATTACATTATTAGTAATATATGTAGATTCTGAAAGTGGTTTGGTTCAGAATTACAAAATCAAGAGAGGCCGCTTTCTCCTCAAGTCTTTTGCCATCCTTGTGGAAAATATATTTTGCACCCCCACCTCTCTGTAATTTCTACCTCTGATAACCCAAGTTTAAAAAAAAAAACACTTAAATACAAATACCGAAGTATAGATGAATAGTTTGGTGCATAGTTTCTTAGGATCTCTGTTCTCTTTTAGTTGTAGAAATTTTGATAAAAACTTATTTGGCTGTGTCAGGAATTCAATTTCAGAACCTAATGTTACTTCCTGGAGGAATAAGTTTTCCCCAGGAACATATCGCATAATTGGAAAACTTGTCTCGAGTGAGGTATTTTGTCTTTCTCTCTTGTTCCCACCTCCACCTCCTGGATGTAATGCATTTCCAGGTCAATTGCCATATAGTTCTGATTCTTTCTACTCCACTTGCTTAGGAAATTCAGCAAACACAGCTCTTGCAGACAATACTCTCTGGACTGTAGCTCAGCATTTCATCTTCACCTGAATGGTATATTTCAAGATTAATATAGGAGACATGACTTGGTATGCTAAAAATACCCTGAACATTCCCTAATATTATTTTTTCAGATACCTCCAGAAAGTCAAACAAGAATTTGGTGTATATTTCAGTGTCTTTTCCAGATTCGTTTTAAAATGTATTCCATTCCTATTTTCTGAATAAAATAAAATGCTGCTATCTTTATTGGCATTTTAAAAACAATGACTTAAGGCAATTATAAAGTAAAACACAAAAGCATAATACAAAATACAAAGAAACAAGTTAAAACAGTTTAATAAAAACATTTTTATCTCCTTAGGAATGTAGGCTTGCAGTTCTGAGAGGATTTGTGATATTTTCCTAAATTCTTAGTTAACTTGCCTGCTTCTTACTTTGCATGGTATGTTCTTGTAGTATCCAGTTAATAATGGTACTTCAATATGTTTGCCTAATAACTGAATGAGAGATGAATGATGGTTAGAGCAAGTGGGATGGTTTCGGGAAGTGAATGATCACATCTTAGTTGAGTAAATGCTTTTCTATTAAATCAGGCCATGGGTCACACAACTTATTCATTTTTCTTTTTCTGTTTTAAATGAATAAATTGCTCATCTTTGCAAAATGTGGTGAAATCAGTTGTCAATTGAATCATAAATATATGGGAGAAGAATAAATATCACTATGTTTCTTCGAAATAGACTTTTAAAAAATTATGTACAATCATGCTTCTTTTGAATAAAATTGAAAACAAGGTCTAGACTCCTGAAATCTATTTTAGTATATACTTTATTCTAATAAAATAGTTTTATAATTTTAATGCATTGTTATTTATTTTAGTATTTATTTATATTATAATAAGAAATTTGGTGGAAATAGCAAAGATCTACTCAAATAATATAAGATTTTTTTTGAAGGCAACTTTTGAACACTGCTGCCTCCTCCTCTTTTATGAAATCTAAACTGTATATTTACCCTGATTTTTAAAAATGTTAGGATTTACAAAACTTGGATGACACCAAAGATAAACTTGATATTCGAAATGCAAAACTAAGGATTGTGGAAAGAGCTTGTGTCACCAGAATATGCCAACTCCTGTGCAAAAATCTATATTGGTACCATCTGAATCTAACCAAACACCATTGCCTTTGAAAGACTGGGAAGGTTCTGATCAATTGGGTTGGATCCTCTAAAACAGAGAGAGGAAAAGAAGAAGGGAATGAGCGAGAGTTTTTTCCCATGCCTCAGTAGAGTTTGTTAGCCTGCCCATTTCACTCTTTCAAGCCAGACAGGTCTTACCCATTGCTTTCACCACTTTTGAAATTGCCACCTCTTAGAGTTGTCCAGAAAACAGTTGTGAGCTCCAGTGAGTCATGAAAAAAAACTGGCAATGCATTTAAGGTTATCCAACAGAAGCAAGGGAGATAAGGACTGGAACAAGCAACAATCAGCAAAACATAGCTGCTCAGGAAAACTATTAGTCAGTGCTCTCTAGAGAAACAGAACCAATAGCATGTGTACACACATATATACAGAGAAGTCTATTTCAAGGAACTGGCTCACACATTTATGAAGGCTGGTGAACCCAAATCTGTGGTGTGGGGTGAGCCAGAAGGCTGGAGACTCAGAGAAAAGGAGATGTTTTGGTTCAAGTTCAAAGGCTTTCAGACTGGTAGAATTCCACAATTTTTTCAGAGGAAGTCGGGCTTTTTAAAATTTATTTATTTATTTATTTAATGTTTATTCGAGCCTTCACTTGAGTGGATGAGGTCCACAAACATACTGCAAGACAATCTGTGTTACTCAGTCTGTCAATTTAAATGTTAATCTCATCTAGAAACAGCCTCACAGAAATATTCAGATTAATATTTGGCCACATATCTGGGCACTGTAGTCTAGCCAAGTTGACACATAAAATTAACTTCCACAGAAACCATGTATTTAATAGGCAAGAAAAGAAAAAGGAGATAAAGGAGAATCATAAAAAAGGTATGATGAAACTAAAAACAAGCAAACATTATTTATTAACTCAGATATCAATAACAGAAATCAAACAAAAGATAATCTTTTTTGCACCTGTATTAGTGTCCTTGAGGATCACATGAATTAATATTTCATACCCATAGAGCAAAAATATAAAATGAATGAAATCATGAGATTGTTAAATGGTTTAAGTTCCAGTAAGAGAAAAAGAAACACATTTAGGATAGATAAGAATTATATAAAAAACAGAGGAAAATTCTCATGAGTTAAAGAAATATTTACAACTGTAAATTTAAAGAATGTACGTAAATCTAGACAGAATTGATATGAAAAAGCACATACTTTGGCTCTTTCTGGTTAAAACCAATTCCAATCCTTTAGATCAAAATAACTTGTTTTCTTCAAAGGAAAAAATGTTAGGTTGACATCAGGCTTCTTTTATGCAACTCTGAAAAGTAGAAGGCAGTGAAATAACATCTAGCTTACTGAAAGAATAAGATTGTAACCAATGCAATAGTCACACGTTCAGACAAAAGTAAGTTTACAGATATTAACAAACTGAAAACATAACATCTGCATTTTTCTCTAAATTAAAACTAACATATTATCTAAAATATATAAAGTGCTAAATTAGAACTCTTGAAGCATGGATTCAGGTATCAAAGAAAATTCTAATAGATATTTTAAATATATTAAAGTATGTCTGAAAACAAAAATCAAGGTATTTCAGAAAAAAATAAGGTGGAGTATGGGTGTTTCAGGTTTCATCTGAATAGAGATGATGGGAAGATAGAAGAAAATAATTATGCATATACACAGACACAAATTATATATACATGTATACACATATCTGTGTAAGACATCAGTTTATCTTAAGAGAGTGAGGCATATGGGTAAATGCATTTTAGGGATATAAATAAACAATGAGGAAAGAAAATAATTGGTTCAATCATAAATAGTTGATAATCTAGAGGAAGCAATAGTTGAATTGGTACCTTGATAGTGGTAGTAGTTGCACCAAGTATTGGAAGAAGAATTAGTAGAGAAACAGGTTTTGTATTTAGTCATATAGGAAAAGAGAAGGTAAAATTAGTAGGAAATATGATAAAACAGGCAAATATAGGAAAATCAGCAGCTTGACAAATCAAGGAAATGTAAGGAAAATAGATAAAGGAAAAAACCATTAGAATTAATATTAGCTAAAATAATAAAATGAGGTATAAAAGTATTTGGTGAAGAAGGTAGTAGAGATGGCAACTACAATTTTTGTATCTTTCTAAATACCCACACAATTACAGAACAGTGAAAATTATACAACAAATTTTAAAAATTTATGAACAACATTTATAACATAACTGGATAATACAGTATAACCTTTAAATACAGCAAAATAGGGAGAAATCACTGACTACAGAACAATTAAATACATAATTGATATCTGTAGGGAGAAAGCAGAAGAAAGCGAGAGGGCATTGACTGTAAAATAGAAAATCCTCAAGGTAACTAAAAGAATTGCAGGCCAATTTGAAGACAGCTCCTGAAATGAGAATTGTTTTGTCCAGTTCAGTAGAAGGTGAATTCCAGGAGCCCCTCACTGAAAACTGAGGAGAACAGAGCATTGTGGCCACCATGAACGGTCAACACCATCCTGCAAGGGCCCCCATTCCACACAGGACTTCACACTGAGGAGAAATTACTGAGAGTGGACTTAAAATTGGTTGGAATCAAGGTAAGAGAAATAAGGTAAAGATCAAAGTTAGAAATATAAAGAAGGAGAAAATATGAGACACGCTGTAATGGTTTTAAAACTCCACAAAAACAACAGAGAAGTTAGAAACGCCATCTAAACAGTCTAGTTCTACAAGTTAAGTAAGGTACAATTTACATAAAAATGAGCAATCAACTATCTAAAGGTAAAATTTCATAAGCAGTAACTATAATAAAAAATTATTTAGAAGACAAAACATTTCCCCAAAACAATAAAAGCATGCAAGAAATAAATGCATAAAATAATAATAACTCTAATATGTGATTTCAGACCAATCCAAAAGACATAAAGATATGACATGAAATAGGAGCATAATTTAGAATAATAAATTATATGAAGAACTCAAGAAAGATAGGCATATAAGGCAAATATAATTTTAATACTGAAGAATAAAATTAGAAGGACACAAGAGCAAACATATCAAAATTAATAGAGATGGAAGATGGAAAGAGAAAATTTAAAAAAAAATGAAAATTCAATCAAAAGATTAAAATAACATTCAAGAGAAAGGAACATATATGCAAGATAGGCTAAGATGATTCGACATTCAGAGAACAAGAAGCCCTGAAGATGAAAACTAAGCAAAGAAAAAGAAAAAGTTCTTAAATCACAATTCAAGTAAACTTTTTAAAATACATATTTTTAAATAGCTGAAACAAAAGTTGAAAATAAAGAATACCATACATGATAATGTTGCTGCAGAATAACCCACACCCATGTATATTCTGATAAAATTACTAGTTTTAACAAAATAAAAATCTTTCATGTTTCTAGGCAAAATGACAGAGTGACATGAAGAGAAACAAAATTAGAATATCTTCCAAATTAATAGCAACACTTTATCCAAAATAGAATGGAGCATCATATTTAAGACTCCCGAATAACTACATAAACCATGAAAATGGACCTTGAATATGAAGGGCAAGGAGAAGATATCACATCCAATAACTCTCAAGGGAATGTTACTCCCATGAATGCTTCGTAAGGAATCTACTGAAGAATTCACATCAGAAGGCCAAAATAACTGAAGAGCCATTTGCATGAGGACGAGTAGTTAACATTAAATATGCTGCATAATTATTAATAGAACTAAGATTAAATGGAGGCAAACAAATGGGAAATTACAGTGTTTAGTAGCTACAAAATCTGAAAATGTGGATAGAGGACAAATATAAAAATGAGGAGATAATGCAGATAGAATATAAAAAGTTAAGTGTTTCAGTAATCATAATTGGTAATGTAGTATTTGTATTATTATTCTGAGATACACGTATGGGCAATAATCTAGCTCTATCATTTCCTATGACCTGGACAAGTAGAAGTCTTAGCATAAAAATAGGAGATACACATATAACGTAGAAGATAAGAGGCTAGGTGTGGTGGCTCTTGCCTGTAATCCCAGCACTTTAAGAGGCTGAGGCAGGCAGATCACTTGGGGCCAGGAGTTCAAGACCAGTCTGGTCAACATGGCGAAACTCCATCTCTACTAAAAATACAGAAATTAGCAGGATGTTGTGGTGCATGCCTGTAATCCCAGCTACTCAGGAGGCTGAGGCGTGAGAATCCCTTGAGCCCAGGGGTCAGAGGTTGCAGTGAGCCGAGATTGTGCCACTGCAGTCCAGCCTAGGTGACAGAGCAAGACTCTGCCTCAAAAAAAGAAGAAGATATAAGATATGTAAGTGTGTAAAAATATTTGTGTGTGTTCATATACATATTTATATGTGTATACATACATAAATATATAATGTATATTTAACGTATAATAAATATATGTATAATATATAATAAATATAGAATGTATATTTAATGTATAATAAACAGAATGTATATTTATATACGTATATAATATATAATGTATATTTATTTGCATATAAAATATAATGTATATGTATATACATATATAAACATATTTATATTTATATACACACAAATATATTTTTTACATATATATGGTGGCAGACGATCCTGGGATGCCCCCAATGGTCTTCACCTTCTGAGGTTCATATTGTTTTACAATCTTTATTCCCTGACTGTGAGTTATGCTTTTAACCAATAGACTATAGCAGAGATCGGACGTCACATTTGGTATTAAAATATTATATAAGACTCCATCTTGCTAGTGGATTAACTCTAAGAACTCTCCTTTAGGACTTGATATAAGCAGCCAAATTAGGGACGCTCACATGGCAAAGGACTTTGACAATGCTGGTAGCTAAAGACAGCCTTCCGCCAACCGCCAGCAAGAAGTCACGGCTCTTGGTACTACAATCGCAAGGAGTAGAATTCTGCCAACAACCTGAGTGGTTTGGAAAATGGGCGCTTCTCTCACTGAGTTTCTTTTTTCTTTTTTTTTGAGACGGAGTTTTGCTCTGTGGCCCAGGCTAGAGTACAGTGGTGTGATCTCAGCTCACTGCAAGCTCCGCCTCCCGGGTTCACGCCATTCTCCTGCTTCAGCCTCCCGAGTAGCTGGGGCTACAGGCGCCCGCCACCATGGCTTGTTATTTTTATTTTTATTTTTGTATTTTTAGTAGAGACGGGGTTTCACCGTGTTAGCCAGGATGGTCTCCATCTCCTGACCTCGCGATCCGCCCCCGCCTCAGCTTCCCAAAGTGCTGGGATTACAGGCGCGAGCCACCGCGCCGGGCCCTCTGGTTAAGTTTCTGCGTGAGAACACAACCTTGTGAAAACGTCAGCGTCAGCCTTGTAATACCCTAAATAGAAGACCCAGCTAAGCTTTGCTCTCACGTACATGTATGCTGCTTTAATTTTGTAGTTTATTTGCTATACAACAATAGAATATATGTGGGCGTGAGTATTTATATTTACAATAAAATTCCAGGTGTGAGCCAGTAAAAGGATCTAGAATTAAAAGCCAAGAAGAAATAGTCATCATTTATGCCCAGAGAGTTTAGATTTTGGACTTCAATTACCATTTCTAAAATCTAAAGCAACCAGATCTTCTTGAAGAAACAGACTAATCTAGATTTTGAGAAAGAAAAATGCAGGAAAACAAGTACACAAAAAATTGTCAAAGATTACTAGCTTCATATCCAAAGAATGAATGACTGATTTGGAAATACACTCACTACACAAAATGGGACAATTTGACATATGATAATGATAACATATGCAATGGATTGTGGCAAATACACTCAAATGATAAATGATTTTAAGTGAAATGATTTAGCCACCTTCTGAAGATGTTAGGAAAGCAATTCATTTTTTATTAAAATTGGGCATTTATTTTGCTTTTTCTTTATGAATTGTACCAATGGGCAACTAAATAGATTAAAAAAGAATATCTTTAGAAAATTATTTTACCAAATGAAAAGACAATAATAAAATTATAAAAATCCTATCTTTATGAGTATTTGCACAACTTAATATATTGAATATATAGAAATTAAGCAGCAACAATATCAGCAAAGTGTGGAAACCATTCTGAGTCTCTAAAATGGAAATCGTAATACTCCTCACTACGTAAGCCCATGGTGAGTTTTACTTAGTGTGCAAGGGTTTCTCACACAAAGAAAGCACCAGGTAAAATTTAATTATTATTATGAGATAGACACAGACATATACAGGTATACAATTGCCCCTTTATCAATATAAAAATGACTATTAAAATACACACATAGAATGTCCTTAATTTTTTTCCTGCACCCTCTATTCTCCAAAAAAGTTTAAGTCAGTATTTCATTAGACGTACTTCAATGTCTACCAAGAATTCAGGGTGCTATGCAAGTTTAAATGTACTTGTCCATTTGCTGTGTGTGTTCACACACACTCTTGGAAAAGGGTGGTCTTAGTTTAAGCATCAGAAATACCTGCTAAAATCAAACTTCTCCGTACCATGTGGAATCCCTCGAATGATTTTCCCCTCATGTGGCACAGCGTTTTCAATACAAGGTAATGCAGTGTCTACATTGGCTTATTCCCAAAAGTCTCAGAAGCAAGTCTTCACTTTCAATAGTTTCTTTTTCCACCTGTGTCAGAATGGTAATTATAATTTGCAAGGTAATGCAGGCAGGCAGACTTTTGTTTAAGGTGAAGATATAACAAAGAAGAATTATGAATATTATCTGGGTATTTTTTAATGTGCTGCTAAACCCGAAAGTCCTTGTCAGTCTGGCTCTGGCTGACCTTGTCTGCATTGAGCCCCCTCTCCTCTCTTCACTGTTATGATCTACTCCTGAGAGCCTCCTTTGCTGTTTGGAATATAATCTTATAACCCTTGACCGCCTCTTCACTTTTATACTTGCTGTTTCTGAGGCCCGCAATGCTCTTGCCTCAGCAGTTTTTATCACTGCAGTGTAAAAGTTCGGGAAATGCGAACATGTTGGGTCCATTCAGTTCTTTGAAAATAATATGTTAACTAAGTTAAACTATTGAGTTAAAATATATTCTATATTTCCGGGAAATTTTGTCTTAAATTAAAGGTTCCCCAAATTTTAGTTTACCTGTTTAGTCTATGATTCTAACAGCATTTTAAAGCTTATTACTTAATTTAATAACATTAAAAGAATGATGAATTATTACTCAAAGTGGTGCATACTTGCCATTTTTATTATTGTATTGTTATTATGTCTTTAGAGCAATATTTCTCAATATTTCATGCATGTAAAATTGGGAATGAGTTGCTTTGCCAAACTACAAATATTTCTTCTCATCATGTTAATAATTCTAGACATTTGTTATATTTTTAAAGATCCTCAAATAATCAAGTTAAGCATTTTCGAATCCACTGAACATTGTATAATATTTAGATGAGAAAAACTTCTATTTATGTTAACATGATTTAAAGTAGTCATATACATTTTACTCTATGAAAAATCAAATCAGTCATTTTTTTAGTTTTAGCTATTAACTAACATATTATCATGTTAATTAAGTCAATAATTCCATATCGATGTATTAATGTAATCAGTTAATGTGTTTAATAATCGATTACTTGATTTTTACACCAGTAGCCCTAGAATGACTCAATGTTTTTGTAAAATCTTCTTTCTTGGGAAACTTGAGCTATTCCTGGCCCAGCATAGTTCATTTTGGCAGGTTAAAATAATCACTAATCATTTTCCTTGTAAGTAAAAGTTAAAAAAAAAAAAAATTTACTTACTTTTTCAAATATGTATTGGTGGTAGATTTTAATATTACTCACCAATATTTTCTGTTCAACTCTTTCCACCCATAAGGTTGTTGCGGTTCTCCACCATCCCAAGATAAAGTGCAGCCCAGTGACTTGGCGCGGGCCCAGGAAAAGTGGAAAGCCTTGATGAGTGCTCCTGATGACCAGGGCTGGCCTCCCCAGAATGCTCTTACCTGTGCCGGGTGGAGAAGGGTTGAGGCTGAAGTACCATAAGATCAATCAAGGCAGTCTGTAATGCTGAGACAACAGGAACCGAGAACCCAAACTGCAGTAAATTTTACATTAAGTCACTGAGATTTTGTGAACTTTGTTACTGCCACTTAACCCAGACTCTCCAGACAGATACTGTATAACAAAATTAAGAGTCTCATTAATTTTATTTATAAACTATAATGATCAATAATGATTGAATTCTAGATAAGTCATGCTATAATTATCTGTGACAAAATATCTGTTTTAAAAAGCACAAGGGTCTTACCAGCAGACTTCAAGTGATAAATTGAGGTATTTATAAATGCATTTTATTTTTTATTTTTAGCTGAAAGAAAATTTATTTTTCTCAATTTCCTTCTAATCTTCAAACAGAAAGTTTGGCCAGGCCTGGTGGCTCATGCCTGTAATCCCAGCACTTTGGGAGGCTGAGGCGGGTGGCTCACGAGGTCAGCAGTTTGAGACCAGGCTGGATAACATGGTGAAACCCCCTTCTCTACTAAAGATACAAAAAATTAGCCGGGAGTGGTGGCAGGTGCCTATAATCCCAGCTACTTGCGAGGTTGAGGCAGGAGAATCACTTGAAACCAGGAGGTGGAGGTTGCAGTGAGCCGAGATCGTGCCACTGCACTCCAGCCTGGGTGACAGGCAAGACTCCATCTCAAAAAACAAAAATAATTTAAAAATTAAAAAAAAATAAAAATAAGGTTTGCAGAAAATACCAAAAAAGTAATACTGGTTTTTTTAATGTCTGCAAATTTGGGTATATTTTCATATTGACTTTGCTTTTACTTTGTATTTTTATTTTTCACATATGAGATTGATTTTTTAAATTAACTACTATATAATACAAACAAAATACTCTGAAAATAATACATATTTCCAAAATACATTTTGTTGTTCTCTGACTTATTAAATACAATTTTACCTTTTAATTTCGTATTTTAAGGCACATCAGTATGAATGAACAATTATTGAACTGTGATATCTAGGAGTTCAACAGAAAAGTAGGGAGCTGCTATCCCATAGCAAATGACTCTAGATTCTTGCATGACTATAATCAAGGCAATGTGCTTTGTATTCAGGATTATGACTCTCCTTTAGTGTCAGGCTTGTATGCCATTATTATGTGTTCTTGGTTATTTCTTACCTATAAGCCTCAGTTTTTGCGTTTTCAAAAACTCCTACTTCAAAATCCTCAGGAGAGAATCAGATGAGAATAATATAAACAATGAGCCTAGTATGCAGTAAATGCACAATTCATTATAGCTCTTAATATTATTACTATTATTGAGACATAGTCTCACTCTGTCTCCCAGGGTGGAGTGCAGTGGCACGATCTCAACTCACTGCAACTTCTGCCGCCTGGATTCAAGCAATTCTCCTGCCTCAGCCTCCTGAGTAGTTGGGATTACAGGTGTGTGCCACCACACCCAGCTAATTTCTGTATTCTTAGTAGAGATAGTGTTTAGCCATGTTGGCCAGGCAGGTCTTGAACTCCAGACCACAGGTGATTCGTTCACATCGGCCTCACAAAGTGCTAGGATTACAGGTATGGGCCACCGTACCCAGCTAATTCTTAGTTGGTTTTTTTTTCCCCCCAGCAGTATTGAGTTATGTTTGGCCAATAAAATGTGTACAACTTAATGTTTTAAATACATACACATTGTGAAATAATCACCACTATGTACTTTGAGGTATCCATCAACTCACAATTACCATTTTCTTTCTTTATATGAAATGAGAATGCTTAGGATTGACCCTCTTAACAATTTGCAAGTATACAAAACAGTATTGATAACTGTAGTCACAATCCTGTGCAATAGATCTCTGGAACTTATTCATCCTGTGTAACTGAAATGCTGTACCCTTGACCAACATCTTCCCATTTGTCCCCTGCCTCTCATTTCTGGAAACCACCCTTCTACTCACTGCTTTTGTGAGTTTGACTATTTAATGTTCCACACATAAGACAGTTTACACAGTATTTGTCTTTCTGTATCTGGATTTTTGCAAATATTGTGTTGAATAAGTCATTTTGTACCTACTTTGTTGAATATTTTTATCATGAATGAATATTGCGTTTTGGCAAGTGCTGCTTCTGCAACTATTGAGATGATCATGTCATTTTCTTTCTTTCATTCTGTTGATCTGGTATGTCACATTGATGGACTTTCATATGTTCAATCATCTTTGTATCCTTAGGATAAATCCTTTTTTGTAATGGTGTGCAACGTTTTTAACGTGCCTTTGTTTGCTTTGGTTTGCTAACATTTTTTATTAAGGATTTTCACATCCATGTATTTAGTTTTCTGCATGTTTTGCAGTTGCTCTGTTTTTCTCTTCCTCTTCGCTATCTTTCTTCAATATTTGATGATTTTTTTGTAGATTTACTTTGATTATTTTTTAACTCTTTTGTATGTGTTATGGATTTTTTTGTGGTTACCTCAAGGATTGCATAAAATATTATGTAGTTATATTCCATTATTTTAAAGTAATCACAACTTGACTTCAATCAAATACAAAGTTCTGCACTTTTACTTCCTCCCCAGGTAATTAGTGTTCTTTCTGTGAGAGTTTGTTTCCTTTTATGTTGTTTATCCATCAACAAATATTTATCTTTTAACTTTCATATTAGAGTTAAAAGTAATTTATGCAACACTATTGCATGGTCACATTATTTTGTATTTCTCTATGTATTTCTTTTACTAATGAGATTCATGATTTCATATGCTGTTATATTTCTGTCTAGTGTGTTTTCATTTTGATTTGAAGAACTCCCTTAAGTATTTCTTGTAAAACATGTTTAGTGGTGATGAATTGCATCAGTTTTATGTTTCTGAAAAAGGCTTTATCGCTCCTTCATTTTTAAATAATAGTTTTTCCAGGTATAGGAATCACAGTAAGCAGTTTTTCTAAATTATTATCATCATTTTAGTAGAGACTGAGCATCCCTAATTTGAAAATCCAAAATTTGAAATGCTTCCAAATCTAAGATGTTGTGAATATAATACACTGGTTGACTTGATGATGTCCCATGAAGCCTGTAGCCTTTCCACTCTCTTTTTATTATTTTTTAAGTTTTCTCCTCTGACTAGATGATTTCCAATGTCCTGTATTCTAGTTCACTGTTTCTTTCTTCTACCCAATTGAGTCTTCTGTTGAACCTCTCTAGTGCATTTTTCACTTCATTTATCATATTTTCCAGCTCCAGAATTTGTTTGGTTCTTTTATAATGATTTCTACCCTTTTGTTGAACTTCTCATTTTGTTTTTGAATTTTTTTTTCTCATCTTATTGAGTGTTACAACTGTTTTCTCTGATTGTTCACTGAGATTCTTTGAAACAATTACTTTGAAATTATTGTTAGGCAATTTGTAGATCTTCTTTTTTTTTTGGAGTCAGTTTCTGGAAATTTGTGTTCCTTTGGTGGTGTCATGTATCCTTGATTTTTTTGTGTTTGCTGTAGCACTGTGTTGGTGTCTGCATGTTTAAAGGAGTCGTCACCTCTTACAGTGTTTATGTACTGGCTTCAGTAGAAAAATACCTTCACCTACTAGTGTATACAAGGTCACCAGCTGAGGTGGGTTGGTGGTAGTGCCAGGTCCAAAGTCAGATCCAGGGATGCACAGGGATGCTGGTCCCAGGAGCATACAAGAATGCCAGTTCCAGGGGCAAGTGGCACTGCAGGTACCAGAGGATGCACAGCAACGCCAGTTCCAAGGTCAGGTGGGCAAAGCAGCATTTACAGCTCCATGGGGGGTCAGCAATGAGTGCCAGTTTATGGAGACAACTGGTGCAGGTCTATCTCTGGGGAGTGCAGTGGCAACTTCTGCACTGGGGCAGGGGAAAGCTGCAATCATGTTTCTGGTTTCAAGGAAGCATACTGGTGTCTCTTTCTCTATGGGGCACAGTTTCATGGACTCTGGAAATCTTCATTACCTGAGATCAGCATTAGCAAAAACTGTTGGGAATCTTAGTGGCAAAGGCTGTGAGTGTCCATGGTGGTGTCAGTTGCTTCTGGGGTCCTCAGTGGTGAAGGCTGCTAGGGTCTTCTTGATCTTCCTTTTTCCCACAGAGGAGAGTCAATTTTGAGGGGATCCTTCGTGGCACTGAGCTGTGCCAGGTTTGGGGGATGGGTTACACAGATAAATTTTTTTATATACTATTCTGTGTCACCATCCATACCACCCATGGTTTTTGTGCTTCACTGAGTTGAAGCATACTCTTGATTATATACTGGAGCTCTTTCAGAGCTATTTATTTCCATAGGCAGTTGAATTTGTAAGGGAGTGAAGACTGGGGCATGTTAGTCTGCAATTTGCTAATATCATGTTCTGGTAGCTCTTATTATTATTATTATTATTATTATTGCTATAGGCATTATTTACTTTTAAATTATAACTTCAGTTGTTCTCTGAGCTTTCAAACATATGTGTAAACCAACTAGAATTGGATGAAAAAAAAGCCAAGTAAAAACACAGGTAAAGTACATATACTCTAAGGAATTTACATTGTGGCATTTATTTTTTGGCTGAGTGGTCATGGGTCTCATGAAAACTATGTTTTGGATAGAAAAGATTTCAGCTTTATTTTCTACTAGATGCAGAGGCCTTTTATGAAATAAAAAATTTACCAAAATTTCAGCTCTTGGCTAAGTTATCGTTCAGAAAATTGACATATTTCAATTTTATTGTCTTTTTTCACTTACATTATGTAATACTTATGCCAAAAATGATATATTTAACTATATATGTAATTTTTGAGGGTAATAATTAAACAAAATGATAGCATTCATATTACATTAACGATAACAATAGCATTTGATACTGTTATGAGTAAAGTGGCAAATTAAAATCTACAGGAGCCCAAGGACATCATCATTTATCCCGTGAAACATTATCTGAGGGATTGGACTGTGGAGCCTTGAGGCTGGGCCAGAAATTTAGAGCAATATTCCCACAGCCTATGCATACTTAGTCACATTAGAGGAAGACACCCATATTGAAGACACCCATATCAAACACACAACTGTTCTCCCTGTTAAAACAACTTGGAGATTTCAACTCATGTGGTACAGAAAGCAAAAAAAAAAAATATCAGTGTGAAAACTCTGAAATGAATAACAATGATGATAGAAAAGACAGAGTCCTGACATGCTCTATGCCAGAAAATAGGGAGTCTCTTGCCTCTGAAAAAACAGAGCTGGAAAGGCAGGATTAAATCTTCCACATCTTTGGATGCTTAGAAGTCAAATTTTTCATTAGGTGGAGTTGTTTGCCATAAACGCACTACAGTTCTTGTCTATAGAACAATTGAAACTATCCATACATATATAGTCAAGTGTTTTTCACTAGGAGCCAAGAAAGCAATGGGGGGAGGGGGGGCAGGAAGAGTCTGTTGGAAAACAAGATATTTATATAGAAAAAAATTCAAAAAGAAGTCTTGATTTTTTTTGCACATTATGCTATAAAATTGATTCAAAATTGATCATAGTTATATAAAATTATAAAGGCATTGGAACAATAATTTAACCTTTCACCTGATAACAAGTAAAGGGAGGGAAAATTAAATTCAAGAGAAACAGTAATGGGATAAATATATAACAGCAGAAGTCAAAGAAATGAAAAGCTAAAAAAAAAAAGGAAAACAGAAGCACAAGTTTTCATTAATTTCTGTTAAGATCAATAAAATTGACAAATATCTGTATAGACTGATCAGGAATATAAGAGCAAGGATACAAGACACCAATATTAGGAATTATAGACAGAATATTGCCACAGCCTGTATGAATATTAAAAATAGGAATATCATGGAATACTTTAGGACAAGACAGTCAACAGCTTAGATAAAATAGACACATTCTTTTGACAAAGATAAGCTTTCAAATCGCTGATACATGTCAATAAATAGTAATCTATTAATTTTTAGAATGTTGTGTAAATGTTCTAAATTGTGTAAGTAGTTAAACATTTTCCTACCAAATAAACTTCAAGCTAAGACGCTGGTGAATTATATCAAATGCTTAAGGACAAAAATGTATTAATTTTACACATTCTTTGTTTTCCCAGAATAGAGAACGGAGGGGAATGCTTCTCAACTAATTTTATGAGACAAACATTATTCTGATTCTAAAATCAGATAAGGGCATTACACAGAAACTTCAGGCCTAGATCACTGATTACCATAAAAGAAAAAGATCCCTAACTGTATGTTAGCAAATTGAAGTTACTGATATATGAAATGGATAATATATTAGAAATATACATATAAGGGCTATATATATATGGAAGTTTATCACAGAAATGCAATCTTTGTTCAACGTTTTAAAAAGCAATAAAGGCAAATCACCAAGTTGAAAGCATACAGAATAAAAATATGATGTAAATAGATTAAGAGAGTATATTTGACAAAATTTAAAATTTTTAATATATAAAATAAAAGCTCAGTAAGATAAAAAAAAAAAGGAAACTTCGTTAACCTGATAAAAGTCATCTACAAAAACCTATATGAAACCTCATACCAAGGAATAAAGACTGAATGATTTTTTTTTTCTATCTTATACAAGGTAAGATGTCTATGTTCACACTTCTATACAACATTGTAGTAGACGTCTTAATCAGTGTGATATGAAAAGAAAAATCCTTAGAGTTAACAAGTTACAAAAGAAGTTAGCTCTTTACTGACCGCTGTTATGTACATATGGATAGAATATCCAAGCAAACCCATAAACAGCTGTAGTCAGCTATAAACAGCTATAAATACATATTTTGCAGAGTCATGTTCTAAGATCAATATACAAAACTCAAATGTATTTCTGTACACTAAAAATACACAATATGGAATTGAATTGAAGACAATTTATCATAACTTCAAAAATTAATACATATTAGAATGTATTGACCAAAATTTTATTAGTTGTATATAATGAAAATTTAAAATGTTGGTATAAGAAATTAAAAGAATTTAGTACATGCAAAATATATTATATTTATGTATGGGAAGACTCAAAATTGTTATGATGTAATTTATCTCCAAATAGATGTAAATATTAAACGTAATCTTAATCAAAACCCCAACAAGCAATTTTTTTGGTAAAGAAATTATTAGGCTTGATACAAAATGTATGAAAAAACAATCTTTAAGAAAACAACAAAATTTGAGGACTTCCAGTACCGGACTTCAAGACTTATATTAAGCTATAGTAATGAAGATAATGTTATATTAACAAGAATAGACAAGCAATCCAATGGAACAAAAATTAATGAGTTCAGAAATAGAACTAAATGTAAAGGGTCAATTAATTTTGATGAAAAGAGTGCCCGTTGCCCTGCATAGACATGATCAAGATTTTTCACCCAAAGAGACTTAAGGGGAAAGAAGCTAAGGTAATTTAATGGGAAAAAGAATAGGCTTTCAACGTATGGTCCTTGAACATTGGACTTTACTTTTGGTTGTATACGTTTACATTTATTTATTTATTATTTATTTATTTATTTACTTATTTATATATTAGTAAGTTCAGCTATTGTTTTAGATTCAGAGGATATGTGTGTAGGTTTGTGATACGGGTGAATTGCATGTCACTGAGGTTTGATGAACAAATGATTTTGACACACAGGTAGTGAGCACAGGACCCAATAGTTTCCAACTCTCACCCTCCTCCTGCCTGCTGCCCTTAAGTAGGCCCAGGTGTCTCTTGTTCCCTCTTTTGTGTCCATGTGTACTCAGTGTTTGCTTCCCACTTATAAGTGAGAACATACGGTATTTGGCTTTCTGTTCCTGGGTTTATTTGCCTGGATAATGGCATCCACGTTGTTGCAAAGGATATGATTTCACCCTTTTATATGGCTTCGTAGTATACTGTGGTGTACATGTACCACGTTTTCTTTATCTAATCCACCATTGATGAAGATTCCCTGGCAAAAACAAACTTTTAGGGAAATGGAAATGCTCTGTATCTTTATTGTGGCAGTGGTTCTATGGGTCTATACTGTTGTCAGCACTCAGTGAATTGTTTAAGTATAATAGGCATATTACACACATATACATTTACATATACACACATATTCAATAAAGTTGATTAAAAATAAAGATGGAAAAACAATTTAAATTTGCCACTGAGTAGCTCTCATCCTGCTTCCTAACAATAGAGGTTTGAAGAGCCAGATCCCTCTTTCTATTACAAACAATCTCTGTCCCTTTTAGTCCAAGCTGGTTGTGGAATTGTCTTTCATACAACATTTATAAAACCTTTGTGAGTTACTTATGAATCTGATCAGAATTCATACAACGTCCCAAAGCCAGACCCATAATTCTTTTTTGAGTAGGTCCTTCAGGCTTTGGTCCTTGTATGAGACAATTGCAGACAAGGCACCAACGACTCCTGGAAGCCCTTTTATAACTCTAGCTGAAAGAGGCTTCTTATCACTGTTGTCAATCTTTGAGTCCTTTAACATGTATCTTATAGCTACAAGCTCATTTCAATTGTACTCTGATGTCTTCTTAGAGAACCTTCTAAGCATAAGAATATTTTTAAATTTAATTCTCCAACCAAATCACCCTAAGTGTTCTCTGTTACTATATTTGACTTGGCAACTGAACACCACTGAGGAAAGGATGTTTTAAGCAAACTCAGTCAAGAATCTCAAAGGAGTCATGGGCATCCGTGTAAATCTCCAAGGAGAAAGCAGAAATTCGTTTGCACATCTGTCCTGACTTACCATAGAATCACTGCCTTCTTCTGTAACTCTTTAACAAGAAAGATAACTCTTAAACTATTAAATAGAGTGTACAATTTTTCTTATCAAATCTGTTTTTATATAGGAGGATGACCTAGGCCAGTACAGACAGAGAAGATTAAGAGAAAAAAAAAAAAAACATTTAGAACGAAATATACTTTAGACTCCAGGTACATGAACCTCTTCGGGGCATTTTTGACCCTTTAATTCTATCCCCTTTTCTGACACTACGTCCTCTCTCCTGTTACCTTCCATCCACCAAATATTTTCATGAAGTAACAAGGATTATTTTACTAATAGAAGGGGGATTTTCTGACAAAAGTGAAAATAACATAACACAGGGGTTTTCTTGGCGAAAGAGTACTGACAATACTTTTATCTTTCTACCTACACGGTTTAGAATTCATATCATACTTGAATATCATTCTTTACTTAATCTCTATTTTTAGTGCGTTAAAAATATGACAAAAATACCAATTAAGCAATGGCAAACCAAATCACATAATAAGAACAGAGGAAGAATGAGGACTAGTTATTAATTTGGTTATACTGCTGTATGAGTGTGGAACATGGTGAGGGTAAAAGGAAATGGCTTGGTGGGGGGGAATAACATAACAACGAGAGCACTTGAGAGTAAGAGAGATAAATGAAGGAAGGAACACTGTAACTTCCTCTTTGAGCCTGTACCTCTTTTTTGTTTGTCCACTCATTTTTTTTTTTTTTCCTTTCCTTCCTTGCAGGGAGAAGGTCACTGTGATGTGATGGAAAGACAGAAATCAATGGTGGCTGGCTCCTCAGTGATATGAGTCAATCCATCAGACAGACTGGTGGCAGTCACCCAGCCTTCACAGCCACCACCCCCGTGCTGGCAAATGTCACATTTGGAATTCATTTGCATAGCTGGGTAGCACTCCCTGCGGAGTTACATTGAACAGTTTTGCAGCTGTGACAGCTTGAAATAGAAAAGCTACTGCAACTATCTGTTGACTTCCTTTGTGCCTTGTTTCCCTAAACTCTAGCTGGGAATTCTTGTCACAGGAAGGGTGAGGATCACGTACAAATGGAAGGGAAACTGGTGCAAAGCTCTCAGATATTTTGTGGAGAATGTTACCAGTTAGCCTTTAGTTTTTGCGTGTGTGGTTTTTTCTTTTTTGGTGTTTTGTTTTGTTTTTTCAGATGGAGTTTCGATCTTGTTGCCCAGGCTGAAGTGCAATGGAGCGATCTTGGCCCACTGCAACCTCCGCCTGCCGGGTTCAAGCGATTCTCCTACTTCAGCCTCCCAAGTAGCTGGGATTACAGGCATGCACCAGCACGCCCGGCTAATTTTGTCTTTTTAGCAGAGACGGGGTTTCGCCATGTTGATCAATTACCCTGCATTTCTTTTTTCTTTTTCTTTTTATTTATTTATTTTTTTGAGATGGAGTCTCACTCTGTCCCCCAGGCTGGAGTACAGTGGCCGGATCTCAGCTCACTGCAAGCTCCGCCTCCCGGGTTCACGCCATTCTCCTGCCTCAGCCTCCTGAGTAGCTGGGACTACAGGCACCTGCCACCACGCTGGGATAAGTTTGGTATTTTTAGTAGAGATGGAGTTTCACTGTGTTAGCCAGGATGGTCTCGATCTTCTGACCTTGTGCTCCACCCGCCTCAGCCTCCCAAAGTACTGGTTACCCTGCATTTCTAATTCAACCTTCCTTGCCTCTGGTTTCTGCATTCACCTCTGACTATATTTTTCTGGTTTGCTATATTGATTGAAAAGGATAGTACTGTTGGGTTCATTAATAGGTACAGTGCCTTTTCCCTGTGGGTGAATAGAGATTTAAGTCACTTTCCTGAATTTCAGCAATATGTTTAAATTGTTTTTATTTCTATATTAAATATTTTCTTCTATTTACAGTATCTTTCACCTCTCTCTCCCTTGCCCCATCCCTCTCTCCCTCCCTCCTTCCCTTTCTCTTTCTCTTTAGTTCCATTTTCTTTCTCTCTTTCCACATATACACAACCACATACATACATAAATACATTTACACAGACAGAGGCATGTGGGGGTAATAATGCATTGTGGAATTGAGGCCTTTGATTACTTAATTAAAATTTTTACTTATAGAAAGAGTAAGCAGTAATACAGTTAGATGTGTATTTAATTTTTAAAAATTTATTATTGTAGTACGGCTTATATACTTTTCAATGTAAAGATCCTAAGTATAGCATCTAATAAGTTTGCCAAAACTGTATTCACCTATGTTACCTACACCCCGGTTAAATTTTACATTATTGTCATCACCCTAGAAAGTTCCTGCGTAATCTTTTCTCATTAGTTCGTCTAATTCTCATAGCCAATTTTCTCATTACTGTCACCACAGAAGAGTCTTTCCTGTTCTAGCATAAATAAAATGTAGGATAAATGTGAATTGAATGTATACAATACGTACTCTATCTGCCTGTTTTTCCACTACTCTCGGCAAGAGTTAACTCTCAAAACTGTCCATGGTGAGCCTTGGCAATTTGTCAACTGTAGTTTAGGTTTTCCTGCCCTCAGTAGGGATCCCCACAGTTTTTGTTCCTGGGGTTCTGCTCCAGGAACCCGTGATTCTCTGCATCCACCTGTCTTCCTCTTCAATATTTCAGTCCGTATTTCGCTTTGTGACCTCAGGTATCCTCACCTGACGGCTCTAAGAAGAGTCGTCAATTTTTAGTGGGTTTTGTTTTCAACTTTTTCTTGTTGTGAAGTTGCAGTGACAACTTTCAAACCCCTGACATTCCAGACCAGAAACCAGAAATCTCTCAATTTTATCTCAATCATGTACCTTTATTGACTTAGTTTATTGCTCCTTCAGGGTTTTCTTTCTTTATTTTGAAAATTTATGATTAGATATACACGTGGTTATTGTTTATATGCTTTCCTGATGAACTGGCAATTTTATGATATTAAAATGGCCTCCTTCATTTCTGATGATTTTTTTTTACCTAAAGTTATAATTGTCTGAGATTCATTACAGCTACCCCAATTTTCTTAGGCTTAATACTTTCATATCATTTGATTTTTCACCATTTTATTTTAAACCTTCTAATGTCTTGTATTTGAATAATGCATCTTATAAATGATACATTTGTGCTTGGATGGTTTTGTTTGTTTTAATTTTTTCTCCATTTTCACCCAAGTTAAAAAAAATCTGCATTTTATTCAGGCTATTTAGTCCATTTATGTTGAATGCGATTATTGGTTGTATTATCCATTCTCTTAAGATAACTTGAGAATTGTTTTGATATCATTTCTATTATTCTCTATTTGCTTTATTGTTTCACCTCTTTGTGTTAGATTTTAATAGTTGTCCTAAAGATTATAATACACATATTTAACTGATTATAGTTGATCATTCTAATAGTTACTTATCATTAACTTCCTTTCACCAGATAATTTGTGCTTTTATTGATGTATGTTTCACTTCTACAAACATCGTAAGCCATATCATACATTATTATTTTCATTTTATTTTACCTGCAGTTCTGGGTTTAATCTGGTGTAATTTTCCCTCTCCTTGAAGAACTTCTTTCAGTATTTCTTGTATGCAGTCCCTTTGGGGACACATTTCCTCAATGTTCAGTTATCTGAAATTGTCTGTCTTTAACTTTCTTTTTTCAAAGATGTAGATTCCCATACTATTTTCTCTTTCTTTAAGCACTTTAAAATGTGGTTTTACAGTTTCTTCTGAAGTGCCCATAACATATATGAATGTGTATGTAATAAAATGCTTATAAAATAACAGAGAATACATTAGCCTAACCATATCTGAGGAATATTTTTAAGTTTCTGTCAATATAGTCTGGAGTAAAAAAACAAAGCTAAATAATCATACTTTTATACTCATACTTCAGTTGTTGCTTTTTAAAGTTGAGCTATATTTTTAGTTTATTTTTAACTTGAACTTTGTAGAAATAATGGGTTTCTTGTCAATCTTTTACCATTTTCCTCTTTATGTCTTTTATAAGAATAAATGGAAAGATAGAAGTCTCTTTTTCGCACAGAGCACTGTAAGTTTCACTGTGACATTTTCATTAAGTTGTAATTTAAAGTGGTTATTCTTTTCAAAAAAATCATAAACTGAATTATTTCTCAGTGAAATTTATCTTTCTATAAACAAAATAATGTATTATACGTTACGCATATTTTAAAAAATAAGTAATACATAGCCATATGCCTTTTTTGTTTTAGAATATGTTCAGATGATATAGCAACATTGGGTAAAGACAGTAAACTTTTCTCATCAAAAAGGAACCTGGGAAAACATATATTAGTTTATTACTTTGGGAAAACTGGGCTGGAGACAAATTGAAAACCTTAACAATTTTTTTCTCTTTCCCATCTGTACTTCAATGCTCTTCATTAAACCTTGTTGCTACAACTAAATGAATTACATATCACATTTATTGACTTTTCAAAACCTAGCATGATCTCTTCTCAAATAAACAATATGAATTTGTTAACTTTATATTATTATAGGCCAAGTGTCAGTTAGAACATCAGTATCAAAGAGATTTTCATGAATCAAGTTTCACTACACTTTCTAGTTTAGTCTGGAGAATACGTTGCTTAGAAATAAATGTATTGCTTCATTGACCTTGAGGATGTGTGGTGAGCATGCTAGCAGTAGTAGTGGTTAAATAAGCCGATATAAAAAATATAAATGAGAGGGTTTTGCACTTTTTGGCATGCATATAAGTAGGATGCATAAATGAGAGTATTCAGGATCCACTTGAGGAGAATATTTCACTCTTTTGATGATTCCTACTAAACATCAAAATTCCACCAATACCCATATTTTCTCATGATTCAGATAGCTTTCAGAATAAATGTAAATAGGTATTTCTCTAGTTACATGCCCAGGCCACCTTGCATGCAAATGCAATCTGCTTAATCAGGTCAAGAGGAAAGCAGAATGCTTGAGGACGGGCACCAGCAGAAACCTCCTGGTACATAGTTTTTGATATTATATGACAAATTTTTGGTGAATTTTCCTAACTGCATTTGTATACAATCAAGAGTGACTAAAACTAGGAAAAACATGCATTTCTAGATAAACCAATAAAAGAAAATTGAATACAAAAAGTGTCAAAATGGTCCTACTAAACACTCCTAAATGGTTATTCTTATGTTCTGAACATTTGTGTCCCTCCAAAATTTATATGCCGAAACCTAATCACCAATGTGATAGTATTGGGAGGTGGAGTCACTGGGAGATGATTAGGTTGTGAGGGTGAAAGCATCATGAATGGGATAAGTGCCCTTGTTTTTGAAAGGTCCTAGAGAGCTGCCTCGGCCCTTCCACCATGTGAGGAAGCAGTAAGAATACACCATCTGTGAACCCGAAAGGAGGTTCTTCCAGACATGGAGGTTGTCAGTGCCTTGATCTTGGACTTCACAGATTCCAGATCTATGAGCAATAAATTTCTGCATTCATAAGCTACTCAGTTTAGGTATTTTGTTACAGCAGCCCAAATAGTCTGAGACAATTATAAATTCCACCTACCTTTTTCCAAGTTGAGATTTTCTCTTTTGATTGAGTACATCATGCGTTGACTATTTTTTATACCACTTGACCTCTTATTACTTAATTTTTACATATTGTGTCATATATTCATTATGCAAACCTTGAGGATAAGGTACTGAGATTAGTCTTATTATATAGAATAACATAAGCAATACATCAAATGAGTAATCTAAGATTCCAGAAGAAATTAAGGTAGTATTGAAAAGAGGAAGAGAGAACTTAACTCCTACTATTGTATGCATTAGACAATGTAGTATGCTGTTTTCTAAAAATTATCTTATTTTCTTTAATTCTCATAATAATTCATTGAGTAAATATTATATCCATCCCACAGATGAGAATAACAAGATTTGCTGGATATCATATAAGCAATTGGTGGAAGTTGTGCCATCATCAGAGACAACGAAGAGGAATCTTTTCTTCCAAGGGCTCCACTATTGTCCTTCGGTGACCACAGCTCTGTCCACTGTCCATGAATCTGGGGTAGCAAGATAATTTTTTTAGGGTCATTACTCTACACTGTAGTCCATGTTCCAGGTACCCAGGACCACAGTGTTCCTTGCCCAAAGGACCACAGCCTAATTCTTTTGCCAGTATGAGCTTTTTCTTCTCCTAAAGGTGGACCATATTATGCATGTTTTTCACCCCAGTTCTGTGGGTGCTTGACTCTTTAGTTCGTTCAACTTGGGTGTACAGGTGGGCATTTCCATGAGCATGCACACAATGCTCCTTATGGTACAGCTGGAAGTTGGAAATAAGATGAGTTGAGTTGGTGTTAAACCACTAACTTGGGGAAAATCTCTGAGGACTCTCAATTTTACCCTAGACTTCAGGTTGTTAGGAAGATATATTTATTAAGGTAGCAGGATAGAGAATATTTTATGTAACATTCTGGTGGCTTGATTTGTAATAATTTTTACATTTTTAATGTAAAATTAAAAATTATTAATTTTAATAATTATATATATATATTCAGGCCCCTGCCATTTCTGAGACCCACAAAGTTCATATTGTATATATAATATGTTATATGAATATTATATATTCATATAATATGTTATATGAATATTATATATTCATATATAATGTTATATGAATATTATATATTCATATATAATGTTATATGAATATTATATATTCATATATAATGTTATATGAATATTATATATTCATATATAATGTTTACATGCTCATATATATCTTATATGAATATTATATATTCATATATAATATTTACATGCTCATATATATGTTATATGAATATTATATATTCATATATAATATTTACATGCTCATATATATGTTATATGAATATTATATATTCATATATAATATTTACATGCTCATATATATGTTATATGAATATTATATATTCATATATAATATTTACATGCTCACATATAATATGTTATATGAATATTATATAGTCATATATAATATTTATATGCTCATATATAATATGTTATATGAATATTATATATACAATATGAACTTTGTGGGTCTCAGAAATGGTAGGGGCCTGGATGGAAAAAACTGCCAATCAAGAATACTATATACAGCAAAGCCATCCTTTGGAAATTAACAGAAGTAAAGTCTTTCTCAGGCAAGCAAAATCTTGGGGAATTGTCGCTGTGAGACCAGTCCTACAAGATATGCTAAAGGAAGTAGTACATTTGGGTGCAAAAGTACACAATCTACAATCATGAAAACACACAAAAGTATACAACTCACTGTTAGAGCAAATATAAAAATAAGAAAGAGAAAGGAATAAGTTATTACTACAGAAAACCACCAAATAGCAAAGATAAATAATAAGAAAGGAAGATAAGAATGAAGAATATACAGAAAGCAATTGGAAACTAATGAAATGACAGGAGTAAGTCCTCACCTATCAATAACAACCTTGAACGTAAATGGTTTAAATTCCCTAATTAAAACATACAGACTGGCTGAATGGCTGACAAAACAAGACCCAACTATATGCTGCCTACAAAAAACTTATCTTACCTGCGAACACACACAAGGTGAAAGTGAAGGGACAGAAAAAGATATCCCATGCAAATGGAAAACAAAAGAGTACAGAAGTAGCTATCCTTATATTAGACAAAATAGATTTTAAGTAAAAAAATAGAGACAAACACATTCATTTAATAATAATAAAGGGAATAATTCAGTGAGAATATAAGAATTGTAAATATGTATGCACTCAACCACAGAGCACCAAGATATATACAGCAAATATTATTAGAACTAAAGAGAGAGAGAAACCATAATACAATGATAGTTGGACACTTGAGCACCCCACTTTCAGCATTGAACAGATTATCTAGACAGAAAATCCATAAAGAAATATAAGACTTAAACTGCACTATAGACTAAATGGACCTAACAAACATTTACAGAACATTTCATCCAATAGCTGAAGAATGCACATTCTTCTCATCTGCACATGGAAAATTGTCTAGGATAAATAATGTTTTAGGACACAAAGCAAATCTCAACACATATAGAAAAATCAAAATGCTGTCAAATATCTTCTTAGGCCACAAGGGAATGAAACCAGAAATCAGTAACAAGAGGAACTCTAGAAACTGTACACAGAAGTGGGAATTAAACAACATGCGTCTGAACAATCAATGGGTTTATAAAAAAAATTGAGAAGGAAATCAAAAAATTTCTTGAAACAAATGAAAATGGGAATACAACATACCAAAAGAGATATAGCAAAATCAGCACTAGGAGTAAAGTTCATAGCAATAATTCCCTATATAAAAAACTAGAAAATTTGAAATAAACAGCCTGATAATGCACATAAAAAAACTAGAAAAGCAAGAACAAACAAAACCCGAAAATTAATAAAGGAAATAAATAATAATGATCAGAGCAGAACTAAACAAAACAGAGACTAGAAAAACAATACAAAAGAACAAAAGATCAACAAAACAGAAAGTTTGCTTTTTATAAGTTAAAAATAACCAAAGCATTAGCTAGATCAAGAAAAAGAGAAAAGATCAAAATAAATAAAACAGAAAGAAAAAAAAAAGCATTTCCAAGGCTGAATCAGTGCATGTAAGCTTTAGTTTTGTCACTTCTAAAGCTATGAAACATCATTTCTCTTTTATTACTTATTTACATTCTGTTTTCTCTTTTACTCTCAATTTTCTCTTCTTGTAGTAATGGCATGTACCAATATGATTAGATAGTATTTTATAGGAGCTAGCATTTTATTGAAAATGAAGCCATATATAAATTTGTTTTAGCATTTAATAATGAAACCATCTGTACCTGGACTTTTTGTTTTTTGAGATGGGGTCTGGCTCTGTCACCCAGTCTGGGGTGCAGTGGCACGGTCTCTTTGGCTCACTGCAACCTCTGCCGCCCAGGTTCAAGTGATTCTCATGCCTCAGCCTCCCAGGTAGCTGGTGTTACAGGCAAGTACCACCATGCTCTGCTGCTTTTTTTTTTTTTTTTTTTTTAAGTAGGAATGTGGTTTTGCCATGTTGGCCAGGCTGGTCTTGAACTCCTGACCTCAAGCAATTCACCAGCCTCGGCCTCCCAAAGTGCTGGGATTACAGGCATGAGCCAGTCTGAATTGTTTTTTTGTGGCTACAGATATTTACCTATAAATTAAGAGATATGGGGTATTCAGTTTATCTATGTTTCTTGAGTTAGGTTTGACAGTTTATATCCTTGTGATAATTTTTCAATTTCATCCTCATTGTGAAATTGTAGGACTAGAGCTGCTCATAATATTCACTACTACACATTTAATACATTTAATATCTGTAGACCTTGTAGTGCTGCTCGCTTCCTTTAATCCTCAGGTTGGTAATTTTAGTCTTTTTTTTTCTTCATCAATCTGGCAAAAGGTTATCCGTTTGAGTAAACCTTTAGAAAAAACAGCATTTGGTTTTATTAATTTTCTCTATTTTTCTGTTCATAATTTGACTGATTTCTGCTTTTCTTTTGCTTGTTTAGCATTTTTGTTCTCTTTTTTTGTTTTTAAAGTATAAATCAAAGATTTGTAATATTTCTTCTTTTTAAACACGAAAATTTAATACTATAGATTTCCCTCTCAGCACTGCTTTGGCAGCATCTCATGCATTTTATGTGGTATTTTTATTTTAATACAATCAAAATATTTTCTAACTTTATAATTTCTGTTTGACCCATTTGCTATTTATAATATGTGTTATTTAGTTTCTAAATAGTTCAAAATTTCCCAGATATTTTTCTGTTATTGATTTCCGTATTTTATTTTTTACTTATATTTCCTTGTAACCATATTGTATTATAACTATTTTAACTATTGCATAATTAACTTACTGTTTTGCCAGTTCTTGACACTACTATAACCATAGAATATTTGAGTCCCATTTTTTTTTGGTGGGGGGCGGAGGATTGCTGAGATCAGGGGAACAATGTCTCACCGCGTCACTCAGGCTGGAGTGCAATGGTGCCATCATAGCTCGCTGCAGCCTCCTGGAGTTAAATATCCCCCTGCCTCAGCATCCAAAGTAACTGGAACTATAGGTGTGTGACACAACATCCAGCTTATTTTTTTAGAAAAATTTTGTAGAGTCTTGCTATATTGCTCTGAGTCTTGCTATGTTGCCCAGGCTCCGGGTCTCAAATGATTCTCCTGCCTTGACTTCCCAATGTGTTGGGATTACAGGCATGGGACATCATGCCCGGCCTAATCACATTTTTTTTCTTTAACTTTTGTGTGTCTTTATCTTTATCATGAATTTTATTTCTAAATATAATTTAAATTCCAAATGACATTACAATCATCGTCTTCGAACAGTCATTATTTACTGTGTTTACTCACATCGTTCCTATTTTCTTTGATCTTTATTTCCTCCTGGAGTTGCTTTTTTTTCCAACATGAAATACTTTGCTTTCTTACTGAAGAAAATTATTGTTGTTTGTTTGTTTTTTAGTGAAGAATTGTTAAGAAAAAATACCTCCAGCTTTTATTTTTATTTAAATTTTACTTTCATTTTTAAGGAATATAATCTCCAGATATGGAATTTTACTTTAGCTGTTTGAAAGATGCTCCATTGGCTCAGGGTTTCCATTATGTCTATCAAAGTCTCTTCTAAGTCCTAATATATTCACTGATGATAGTGTCTTCTTTCTCCTACTGTTATTATTTTTATCAGTTACATTATGATTTTTCCTACATATAGTTTTCTTTATGTTCATTGTATTTGGGATAGTTTCACTTATCATTGGAAAGGGCTGATTTATCGTATTGTGAAAACTCTTTATCACTAACTTTTTAAACATTAATTTTAACCCATTCCTTTATTCCTCTCCTCCTGAGATTTCTTGACACATATATTAAAGCTATTGAATGAATCCTATATTTATTTTATGATTTATTTTAAATTTGAAATATACCCTTTCATATGTGTTTTTATTACTGTATTTTCTATTGATTTTCTTTCAAGCTTAATTCTCTTTGTACAATGTTCAATCTGTTGCTCAACTTATTTATTGACTTCTTCAAATTTTGCATTTTGAGATAACTAAATTCACATGAAGTTGTAAGAAATCATATAATATAAAAAAACTATAAACCTTTAGTTTATTTTTCCAATGGTTGTAACATCTTGCATGTATATAGTACAATATCAACACCAAGGGTTTCATATTGAAACAATCTATTAACCTCATTCAGAATTCATCAGTTTTATATTCATTCATATATATGTATGTATAGTCTACGCAATTTAATCTCATATATAGACTCATATGACAACCACCACAGTTAAAATACAAAACAGTTTCATCAGAAGAATTTCTTATGCTATTCTTTTATAGCCAAAGGCAATTCTGTTTCTGCTTCTCTCCAAACAAAACCTATGGAAACCATTAATCTGTTCACATTATGAATGCTGAATATTTATTTTATTATTTGGGTTATAATCCAATACTACTTAATCTTGTTGCTTAATTAATTCAGCTTAGACTTGAGGAAACTTTTCAGTTGGCTTTTGTGTCTTTTGGCTTATTCCCATTATTTTGGGATTTATTTTTTAGCACTTCCTTACTTTCTGGTACCACAAATTGCTTCAGATCATTTTATAAGGGATTGTGTTGAATCTGTAGATCAACTTGGAGTGTACTGCCTTCTGAACAATATTAAGTTTTCTGATAGACAAACAAGGAGCCTTTCCATATATTTGGATCTTCTTTACTTTCTATCAACAGTGTTTTATAATCTTCATGTAGAAGTCTTGCAGTTCTTTAGTTAAGTATAATCTTAAGTATTTCTTCTTTTCGATGCTTTGTAAGTGAAATTGTTTTCTTAATCTCATGTTTGAGAAATTCATTGTTAGAACTTCTCAAAGTTCTAACAAAGTTCTTCTCAAAGTTCTATGATACAAAGATCATAGAAATACAACTGATCTTTGTATTTGGATCTTGTATTTGGATCTTTGCTGAAATTATTAGCTCTAAGTGGTTTCTTTGTGTATTCTTTAGGGTTTTCTATTTATAAGATTATATCATCAGGACAGATAATTTTACTTCTTCCTTTTTAACCTGATTTTCTTTTGGTTGTCTTGCCTGGTTACCCTGGATAAAGCCTCAAGTATAATACTGAAAGGTGTTGGTAAAAATAGACATCCTTGTCTGGTTTCTGGTTATAAAAGAAAGTCTTAGAATTTTCCCATTAAGTGACTATTTCAATCATAAAAGAATGTTAGGTTTTGTTAAATTTTTATGTATCCATTGAGATTATTTTATTTTTTACTCCATTAATCTGGTATATTACATTGATTGATTTTTTTCGATGTTGAATTTTCCTTTCAATTTGCCATAAATCTCACTTGGTAATGCTGTGTAATCTTTTTGGTAAGCTGCTGAATTCAGTTTTCTAGTACTTTGATGAAGATTTCTGTGTTTATGTTTATAAATAATAATGGTCTATAATTTACTTTTCTTGTGATGTTTTGGTATCAAGTAATACTGGTCTCAAAGAATGAGTTAAAAAGTGTTCTTTACTCTTAGACTGGTGTTATCCTTCTTCAAATAAGTGATCTAGCTTACAATGAAATCATGTGGCCTTGGGTTTTTCTTCGTGGGAAGTATTATTGAATACTTAATCTCTATATTTATATGGAATATATCCATATAAATTAGCCCTTCCTTTCTTTCTGGTGCCACAAATTGCTCCAACTCACTTTACAAGGGATTGCATTGAATGTGTAGATCGACTTGGAGTGTATTGTCTTCTTAACAATATTAAGTCTTCTGGTCGACAAGGAGCCTTTCCATATATTTAGATCTTCTTTAATTTCCATCTTTATATGGAATATGTTCATGTAAATGTAGATTAAATATTCAGTAAAATATTCTTAATCTTTCTATATATATGGATATATTCAGGTTTTCTATTTCTTCTTCAATTTTGGTAGTTTATATCATCCTAAAAGCGTATCCATGTTGTGTGATTTGTTGACATATATGTATTTAGGGTATTCCCTGGTGATTTTTTTCATTTCGATAAGGACAAGAGTAATTTTCATTTTTCATTCCTGATTTCAGTAATTTGAGTTTTTTCTTGGTCACAGTTGCTAAAAACTTGTCAATTTGCTTCATAGTTAAAATATGTGGTTGTGTTTATTTTCTCTATTGTTTTCCTACATTGTAGACACGACTGCATCTATAATCAGTTCATTTTAGTAGAGGAAATAATTCTCATTAAGGTTGGTGGGCCTCAACCAGTCAATTGGAGGCCCTGAGAGCAAAATCTGAGGTTTATCTGAGAAGTAATTCTGCCTAAAATCTTTCCAAGCTCTGACCCTAAACTGCAGATTTCAGATTTGCTGGTCCTCATAATTGTGTGACCCAACACACACACACACACACACACACACACACAGAGTAGGGTTCTGTTGGTTCTATTTTTCTGCAGAATCCTGGCTGACACTGATATACACCTCAAATATTCACTCACTAGTTTTAGCATCCCTCAGGTTTCCTTCGCTGAAATGATTATTGCTATGATATTTGCTAAGTGGTACTTTTTCTAATTGTATCATCCTTATTGTATTTATGGCTTGGTGTTCTACTCTAGGGAAAACGTTTATCTTCTTTACATTCATTTATTCATTTGTTTACTTTTGTCAGTATGGATAATAATGGATTATAAACTGTTACATTTTTATTTATTTTGATGCTCATATTGTGCCAGAGTTTGCCACTGGGAATACTATTAAATTAGGCTTCCATGGGGCTTTACACATGCCCTATTATTTTTTGCCTACTTCCTTGCTTGCTTCCACGACAAAATACTTCAGGCTCGCTTTCTATTTCCCCATCCACCAGTCCCGAAATTTGCATTTCTAGCATCCTGGTAACCTTTGGTTGAGAAGGATTTTTGAAAACACAGAAGGGGGCTGCTGGGAGTGCTCACAGATATTAAAGTATTGCTGTTCCCAGGCCCTTTGTGTGGATATAACTAAAACTAGGGTGTGTGTCTGTGTGTGTGTGTTTGTGTGTGTGTGTAGTGTGATGGGGAGAAAGAGGAGAGAAAGAGACAGTAATTGTATACATACATAACTAATACCAAGACTTCAATATATTTCCAAATCCAATCTAATAATAAAAGCTCATTCCAGTTTTCTTCCGCTCCATATCTGTAACGTTTATTTCTAAAAACAATAAACCTGGCTTCGGTCATTCCCAGCGTATTTACTTATTGGATCATCCTCTTCTGTAAGTAATCAGTCTCTCATCATTGCTGCTGCCTTCCATGCAGACACCTAGTTCTATTTCCGATTTCCTTTCTGATTGATATTTACTTAGCGCACGTTTTCCGATCCTCCTTCACATTTTTTTTCTTGTTTGAGGCAGTTCTTTTCTAAGCAGAATATAGTGGATCTTTGTAAACCACTCTGTTTCTTTCTCACCTATTTTTTAATGAAAAGTCTATTGCAACACACTGTTTGAGATTACTGGGTTATTGGGAGGAGCCATCTTATTTATATTTTGTTTACATCTTGGTTTTCATCTTTTCTCTTTCTGTAAAACTTTTGAAATAATTAGAGCTTTTTCTTCTTCATTTTTCCCTCTATTTATTCAGAAGATATTCACCCTGTTGTCAATTCCCTTAGTAAATAATCTAGACATTTTTCCATTCTATTTTACTTATTAAATTCTAAAATTAATCCATTTATTCATCTTTTTTTTAAACTCTGTAAGAACTCCCAGTGTTTTACTTACAGTAACCACCCATGCTTAATGATGTTGCTGTCCATATTTTACTTACATCGTAGTTTAACTTTCATATTAAATATTATTATTTATGTCAGTGTTTATTTGTTCAGATTTACTCATGTATTTATCATTTTCCTTCCTCATATTCTAGTCACATTCTTATACACTTGTTCTGTGACAATATTCCTTCTTCCCCTAAAGAGTTTCTCTGGCTGAGCGCAGGTGAAGAGTAAACAATTTTAATTTTGCTTGACTGAAAATGTATCAATTTTATATTTTCCTTTGAAGATAGATTAACTGGACACAAAATTTGAGACTGACAGTGTGCTCTTTCAGGACTCTGAGGGTGTCAGCCGTCTGTCTTTGCCTTCTATTGTTGGTGCTGAGAACTCAACCATTAGTTTAATTTTGGCTTACTTTTGAGGCAATCTGATTTTCTCTTTGGCAGCTTTTATTATTTTGTGTTGTCTTCAATGTTCTGTAATTTCAGTAAGACATGTCTACATGAATATTTAATACATTCTGGCGGAGGCTCACTGGGTTTTTAAATGTGCACATTGATATTTTTCAACAAATCTGTAAAGTTTGAACCACGTTTTCTAATTTGTTCTCTTTGCAATTCTATATTTCTTCCTGAAGTTCTGATAGAACGTGTGCTGACCTTCTCAAACTACCCTACATGTCTGTTTATTTTTCTTTAATATATACTCCCTCTCTTCCACGTGAGTAATTTCCTAACACTATCCGTATCATTTTTTGTATCTGTCACCAATGTTCTCTTCAGCTGTGTTTATTCTGGTGTACGACCATTTCATTTCCATTGTAATTTTCATTTCTAGAATTTGTGTTTGACTCATATTTAAATTTATTTTCACACATTATATTCTCTTTTTTCTTTATCATATTTTTAGTCAGTTTTATTTCTTTAGATTTCAAATGTACTTAATTTAAACACTGCATTGATGGTTCTAACACTTATAGTCATTATGTTTCTGTTATTCTTTTTCTGACGGTCTTTAAGCAATTATGGCCTCTTTCCATTTATATTTAGAGATTTGATATGACACTTTTTTTCCTTTAGCATTGTTAGTCAAAACCTGAATGTTAAGTGTGCTTCCTCTGAATGGACCTTCTCTTTCTCTCTCTGTCCTCCTCTCATGTACACAACTCCCTTTCGTTTATTATTTTTTTATTCTAAGAGCCATGAGGCACTAACCAATCTAATATTGACATAAACTAAATGTTCAGCTTGGGTGTGAAGTCAAGATTTCTTCTATTTTATTCACTAAATATGCCACGTATCAGCGGTCCTTACTTAAAGGAAGGTTTTGTCAGTGAAATTTCTCACCCTACTCTGGGATTTGGATCTGCCTCCTGTCTCCCATGTACAGCTTCATAAATGTGTTCTAAGCCACCAGAAATTGGCATATACTCCTGGGGAAAATACTGGCTTCAGTCTTTGATCGCCCTGATTTATTTTTGTTTCTGGCCAGGATGTTATGTAAGAATCTTCACATCTTTGCTTTAAGTTTTAACTCACTCGAAATGAGTTTAATCTACTCTTATTCAACATTTAACATGGTCTTGATATTTATGGAATATAAATCATGTCTAGAAGAATATATTTAACAGAATAATTTTTATATTTTATATAAATATTAATATACACATAACTATTGCAAAAGAAAATTATATTAACATTGCTAGCTGCTAGATATTTTATAATGACTTTAAATGTTTTGAATATTGACATGAGGAAGGTGTATCTTAAATTATTTTACTGTACCCTTGAGCTTAGTGACATAGGGTATAACTAATAAACTGTACAAATATGAATATTTATATGCACACATAATCAACATATTTAAATATGGGACTTCTCCTGATTGTTCAAACACCGAGTGAATTGAAATACCTTACTATCATAAGAAACTTGCCGTTTTATGGAGACTATAGCGAGAATTCATTATATTACTTGTGAAACACTCATGAGAAATCCTTTCTGTTAAGGGTTTCACATCCATTCTAGTTACACATTTACCATGTTCAACCCAGAAACATTATTTCTTTGGAACAACATTCAAGAAGATGCCCCTGGGAAATACAAAAGGCAAGTGATAAAGTTTAAAGGATTGCTTCAAAAAGTTGTAGAAGGCTTTATTCAATTGCTGAGTGCGTTTGGTAGAAACTCCATGCATTTTTTTTTTTAGTAGACACAGGTAGAATGTGCTTGTATTTTGAGTGAAATCTAGAGACAATTTGAATATAGAGCAAAGGGAGAGAATACAATAACCACACTCCACATATAGAATTGATCTTAAGAGTTCCCTCTGAGAATTTCAGAGCATGCCAGAGTTAAAAAATGCCTCTCACCTGCCACACACAGTCCAGAAATCACTAAATGTTATTCTCAGCCATCACTTCCATCACCACATCACAATTTCAATCCAAGAGCAGAAAACATTAGGATTGTAAATATTTATAACACAGAGAGAGGGGAAAAGGCGCTTTGGTTCTTAGGAGAATGAGGACTAGTTTAATGATAAAAAGATCTTCTAAAGAAAGCATTAAGGCCGGGTGCAGTGGCCCATGCCTATAATCCCAGCACTTTGGGAAGCAAAGGCTGGCGGATCATGAGGTCAGGAGATCGAGACCATCCTGGTCAACACGGTGAAAACCCATCTCTACTAAAAATACAAAAATTAGCTGGGTGTGGTGGCGTGCACCTGTAGTCCCAGCTACTTGAGAGGCTGAGGCAGAAGAATCACCTCCACCAGGGAATCGGAAGTTACAGTGAGCCGAGATGGTGCCACTGCATTCCAGCCTGGTGACAGAGCGAGACTCTGTCTCAAAACAACAACAACAACAAAAAGCATTAAGTCTGATCTATGATTAAACCCAAGCTAGTATATTTTTTGAACTTACTTTATCCTTGATTTGATATAATATGAATTCTGCATTTTCACCCATCTGCATCTGAGACAGACAAGGCTTTTTTTTACAATTTCTTTGGCTGCTCAGCTTTAGAATTGCCTTTGTGATTAAGGAATGGCATCTTAGGAAGCGAGCTTCACCTTCCCCTATAGAAACTGAGAATGCTCAAGTTTCACTTTCTCAGGCTCTCTTGCATGTAAGGGAGGCCATGTGATCCAGGATTCTCCAACTAACCAGGGCGGACATGCTGACCTCATCATTTGTTTGTGACCTGAACCACCGAGGAAGGAACCCATATTTACTATGAGTGATGATGACAAATAGTACTTACCTCCAGGTTCTAGCAGTAATAATAGGAATGGACCTACTGTGCTGTCCACTATTGGCAGTATGTGTTTTGGGGAACACAGTTTTTCTGTCCTCTGTTGCAGTATCTATGCTGGCTTAATATTTATTTATTTATTAATTTATTTATTATTATTATTATTTTTTTGAGACTGAGTCTCACTCTATCTCCAAAACCAGAGTGCAGTGGGTGTGATCTTAGCTCACTGCAACCTCTGCCTCCCGGGTTCAAGCAATTTTCGTGCCTCAGCCTCCCAAGTAGCTGGGACTACAGGTGTACACACCATGCCCGGCTAATTTTCTGTATTTTCAGTAGAGATGGGATTTTATCCTGTTGGCCAGGCTGGTCTTGAACTCCTGACCTCAGGTGATCTGCCCGCCTCAGCCTCCCAAAGTGCTGGGATTACAGGTGGCTTAATCTTGAGTATTGTTTCCCTTTATGTAGTTTCCAAATCTTGTTTGCAGTGATTTCCTACACTCTCTATAAATCACGCCATATTGTTTTAATACATTCCTCTTCAGGTTAAATTATTAGTATGTTATTTCTTTTGCCTTCAATTAAGTATCTAATATAAAAAGTTATAGGTTACATAGTTTACTTAGTTCTTTAGTATTTTCATTTAAGAAAATAAGTAATATCAACATTTTTAACTATAAATAATTTGAGAATGATTATAACTTTAGCTAACATTTTGATGATAAACAGTGTTAGGCACTATGCTAAGTGTTTTATGTGTAATGTCCTATATCGTATTTAACATGATCACACAATACAGGTACTGCTATTATCTTTATTTTGCGGATGTAAACATTGAGCCAAAGATGGACTTAATAATTTGACACAAACTACACCTTTAGCAAGTGTAATGTCTTTTCACTGGTTTTCCATTGTCTTCAGATTCTTTTCAGATAAAGCTAGAGCTCAAAAAGAGACTGCCTTGTCATACACAGTTTGATGTTTTATTGAGTGCCTATTACGTATAAGGTATTGTGGTTAGTGTTAAAAATATGTCCTTTGCAGAGACATGGATGACACTGGAAACCATCATTCTTAGCAAACTAACACAAGAACAGAAAACCAAAGACTGCATGTTCTCACTCATAAATAGGAGCTGATCAATGAGAACACATGGACACAGAGAGGGGAACATCAAACACTGGGGCCTGTCAGGGAAGCAGGGGCTGAGGGAGGGATAGCATTAGGAGAAATACCTAATGTAGATGACAGGTTGATGGGTGCAGCAAACCACCATGGCACGTATATACCTATGTAACAAACCTGCACATTCTGCACTTGTACCCGAGAACTTAAAGTATAATAAAACAATACAAAAATTAATTAAGTGATATCCATATGCTTAATCCACCTTTCAGGCTAAAAGTAATGTAATTAAAAAACTACTACACATTGAATAATTTTCTATAAAAATGGGATGTATAAAGTATATGGCAACCCACATAAGTGAACAATGGTTTCTCCGTACTGGTGTCAGAAAACACCACAGAGCACAGAAGACAAGAAGAGCTCCCTGTTGCATATATTGCATCTTCTGTTGGCCACAGTTTCACTGATGTTATCTGTAAACAGAGAGGGTGAGACGTGATGACTCAGCCAACCCTCCAAATCCTGAGGGTCATCTATGCCGCCGGAAGCAGGAAGTGTCACTCCCGTTTCACTCCTCACAGCTGTGTTGTTGGGAATTTCTCAAGATTTTATTTTTGATGATCAGCTTTGGGAGATTAAAAAAAAAAAAAATGAGACTAGGCGTGGTGGCTCACACCTGTAATCCTAGCACTTTAGGAGGCTGAGGTGGGTGGATCACCTGAGGTCAGGACTTTGAGACCAACCTGGCCAACAAGGTGAAACCCTGTCTCTACTAAAAATACAAAAATTAACTGGGTATGTGGTGGATGCCTGTAATCCCAGCTACTTGGGAGGCTCAGGCAGGAGAATGGCTTGAACCCGGGAGGCAGAGGTTGCAGTGAGCTGAGATCATGTCACTGCACTCCAGCCTGGACAACAGAGTGAGACCCCATCTCAAAAAAAGAAAAAACAAAATAAAACAAAACAAACAAATATAAACTTGGTGAATATTTGGGTTGTATATTAAGATAGAAAGAAAATGTATGCACTTATACTGGTCGTTGTTGACGACAAAACATTTTAACTACTTAGATAATTAAATATTGTCTTTGTATGAACAAGTAATTTTGTCAATCAGAATCAAGTTTGAACTTCTAATGAAATAGTTGTATGAATAAGTGGTTCAAAAATAAATAATTCCTCAGTATCAAGCATATTTTAGATGTAAAACCTTTGGTGGAGGTAGATCAGATAGATGCGGCATTCATTTCTTGCTGCTGCTAAAATAGACTGCACAAATTTCGTGGCTTAAAACAACACATATTCATTATCCTACAGTTTTAGCTATCAGAAATTCAACATGAGTCTCACAGGCTAAAAAGGTGTTGGCACGGTTGAATTCCTTCTGGAGGCTCTAGGAGAGAATGCATTTCCTTGCTTATTTCAGCTTCTAGAGGCCACTCACATTTCTTGACTCTGGTCCCCTTTCTACTTTGAAAGACAACAACACTCTCTCCGCATCCTCTGCTTCCCTTATCATATCTCCTCAACACTCCCACTTTGTCAGGACTAAGTCCCGGCCCTGCTCACTGCAGGCCACCATGCTGCTCAGCTCCTTGGTTTCCCGGCCACTGGACATTGGACACTTTCTGTTTGCCTGTTCTCCATGCACAGCTGGAACCTGGTCACAAATCTTACCTGCCTTCTGTTTCTAGAGATGCACCAACATCCAGTCTATAGGGATGCACGGGAAGTCTCAAAAATGTGGGAAAACATTTGCTGACTGTATTTTCTCCTCATGAGGTATTATTATTATTATTGTTGTTATTGTTAGCATTTTGAACGTGAGAGATAGGAGGGATCCCGGACTATTTGGTCTACATCTTTATTTCTAGACAGGCTTTAGTGAAGTATCATCACCATACCCTACTACACATTCATCAGTTGCAATGTACGGTTCACTGACTTTTAGAAAATGCATACAGTTATGCAACTTTCACCCCAATTCAGCTTTAGAACACTCCCATCACCTCAAAAGGTTCCTACCTGACTATTCACAATGTATCTACACTACCACCCCCAGCCTCAGGCAACCAAAAATCTGCTTTGTTCATCTATGGTTTATGTTCCCATTGTTTTATATAGAGAGAATATAATATGTACTCTTTTCGTTCCTTCTCTTCCATCGCGTATAATGTCTCTGAGCTTCATCCGTGTTTTTAGCATATCCGTACTTTGTTCCTTTTTACTGGTGAGATATAACATGTTATGTTTACTTATGTACCAGTTAATGGCTAATTACATTATCTCTACATTTTGTTTATATAAATAATAGTGCTGCGAATATTCACGTACAAACCTTTTTGTTTTCATTTCTTTTGAGTAAAATGTTCCAGAGTAGAATTGCGAGCTCATACGGTGAGTGTATATTTAACTTTTTAAAGTTAAACAAACTTCCAAATGCTGCATCATTATGCATTCTCATCAGCAAAGTCTGAGGCTTCTAGTTGCTTCACATACTTGCTACAATTTATTATTTTCAGGGTTTTTAAAAACAAAATTATAGTCATTCTATTGTTTGCAAAATGACATCTCATTATGGTTACATTTTACGTTCCCTAGTCTAGGAATAAAGAAAAATTCATCAACATTATAACATCTGTTAAAAAAGAAAAACATACAGCTAGTGTCACGCTTATTAGTGACAGATTGAATGCTTTACATCTAAAATCAGGAGCGAGCAAGCATGCCCATTCTCACCACTGCTAGTGGTCACAGTACTAAAATGTTAACCAGTGCAATAAGGCACTAAAATAAATCAAAAGCATGCAGATTGAAAAGGAGAATAAAACTCAGCTTACTTGCAAATGATCATCTGTAAAAAAAACACTAAGTTAAAAAAAAGAAAAACTCTTTGAACTAATATAAAGTCAAGGTACAAAGATCGGTTGTATATCTATATCAATAATCCATTGAGAAACAACATTTGAAACAGTGACATTTAGAATGACTCCAAAAAGTAGTTATACATTTAACCAACATGTACAGAGGCTGTATGACAAAAACTAAAAATGCTGATAAAAACTTAAACAAACAAATAAATAAAACATGATGTTTACGGACTAGGCAACTCAACAAAGTAAAGCTGTCAATGATCTCCATAAATAGCTAATGCATGCAGGGCTTAATATCTAGTTGATAGGTGCAGCAAACCACCATGGCACACATTTACCTGTGTAACAAACCAACACGTTCTGAACATCTATCCTGGAACATAAACTTAAATTAAATTTCAAAAAATTCTTTCCGTATCAGTCAACAGATTTAATCCAATTAGTATCAAAATTATGGCAGGAATTTTCTTAAATATACACAAGCTGATTCTAAAATTTATATAGAAAAGCAAAGGAGCTAGAAGAGTTAAAATAATCTTGAAAAATAACAATAAAGTTGAAGACAACCCACTACCAAATGGAATTATATTACAGCTACCATAGTCAAGACAATGTGATACTGTTGGGTGTGTGGACATGGATCAACAGAACAAAATATACAGTGTCAAATGAACAACATATTCAGGCTCAGTAAGGAAAGAGATTATTAGAAATAATTATTTGGGAATAAGCTATTGTAATGCGGAGAACACTCATCCAACTAAGGTCAGTAAGCATCTCAGGGATTATAGAGCAGATTAAGCAGGTGAGAAGGCACTGGGTATGGGGAAGTGGAAAGAAAGGGTGAATGTGCTCAGACAGTAGATGAGAGTATGTTTTACCCTGAAGTCAGCCTATTTTCCAGAGGGGATCCTGAAGGGAGGATGGGGTGCTGGCTAAGGCTGGGTGGGCCAAAGTTCAAGAGAATCTTAACTAAATTTTGTTAAGAAGCATTTTGTTTCCATTGATTAGTGGAGACATGCCGTTCACTGATAATGAATGGGAATTTGGGGCACTCTGTGTCTAGCCGTGTTCTAGGTCAACCAAGTGGCATCCTTGATTCCATTGTAGCCACATAGGAAGCGTGGTTCTTTAGGGTGAGTCAAATCCCAGAACATGGGATAGAGCGATCCTTCACCTTTATTTTCCCAGGGCTACAGGGCTCGGGTAAAATTCAACACTGTCAAGAACTTAGAAACATGCCAACACAAACACACCCAACTGAATTTTCAACAATTTGCAGAAGCAATTCAGTGAAGAAAGTCTCATCTTTTAAACAAATCGTGTTGGAACAAATGGACATCCACAGGGAAAATCTAAACAAGCAAATTTTAAAACTCATTGAGCCTCAGAGTTTATTTAAAAATTAACTTACAGATTCAAATATAAAATGTATAATTGTAACTTTCAAAAACAATGGAGAAAGTCATTGTGACCTAATATTAGGCAGAGTTCTTAGACATGAAACCAAGAATATAATCCATTAAAAACAGAAATGAAACATCGGCCTTAACCAAAATTAAAGTGTTTTGCTCTTCGAAAGACTTTGTTAAGAGCACAAAAAGGTAAGCCACGGGGGGAAATATCAACAAATCACACATCTGACAAAGGTTTTGTTTCGAAAATGTAGAAAGTACTTTCTGAACGTAACAGTAAGAAAAACAAACAATTTAGCTGGAACATGAGCAAAAGACGTAAGAGACATTTCACAAGAGGATATACAATAGCAAATATGCCCATGAAACGACATTAGCATCATTGTCCATTAGGGAAATATAAATTAAAATCACAATGAGATGCTAGTACACTCTTGTAAGAATGGCTAACTTCTTTTTTTAAAAAATTATATGCGGTTAATACTGAATTCTGGTAGGAGTGTGGAGAAAATGGATCTCAACACTTTGCTTCTGAGACTATAAAATGGTTATAGCCATTTTGGAGAACAGACTTGGTTGGCAGTTAAATATACACTGTATAAATCCACATGATAGAACCCAGAAATTGCATTCTTAGATATTTATAATCAAGGAATGAAAACATCTTCACACAAAAAGCTGGATCGCGGGCCTAAGCAAGATGTGATCTGCCCACATGATAATATAGAGTTACTATATGGCTCAATAATTGGGTAGCATTTGTCCACACTAAAAACCTGAATCCAATTGTTTATAGTAGTATTATTCATGATAGTAAAGTCATAGTAACAACCTAATTTTTATCGAATAATAAATACATAAATAAAAGTGATATATTCATAAAATGGAATAGTACTCAGCGATAAAAAGTAATGGAATTCTGATACATGCTAAAATATAAAATATCCTTAACAGTATTCTGTTAAAGAAGTCAGTCATAGAAGACCACATGTATGATTTTATTCATTTGAAATATCTAGAGTAGAAATTCTATAGAGAGGGACAGAAAGAAAATACATTTTTTTTTGTCTTTTTAAAATAAAGACAGGGTCTTGCTGTGTTGTCCAGGCTAGTTTCAAACTCCTGGGCTCAAACAATCCTCCTGCCTCAGCTTCCCAAAGTGCTGGGATTACAGGTATGAACCACCATGCCAGGTCAGAAAGGAGATTCTTGATTGTCTAGGGCTGTGTGGGCTTTGAGGTCAGGGCACTGGGAGTGACTGGTAATAGGTATGGAGTTTCCTTTTGGGGTGAAGAAATATTTTAAAATTAGATTGTGGTGATGGCTGCACAACTCTGTGAATATATCAAAATCTATTGACTTGTTTATTTTAGATGGATGAATTTTATGATCTGAGTTTTATCTCACTTAAACTGTTAAAAGTTTATAAACTTTATCATTTAATATATAAAAAAATTCTTCAAATGTCAAAATTACAATAATGAAGACAATTCCATAATTGCCAAGGTTTAGGATTGGAAGTAGGGTGTGCCCATATGTTAGTATTATATCAATGTCAAATTTCTGGTTCTGATAATGTACTATGGTTTAGTAAGATGTTGTCTCTGGGGGAAGTTGGATGAAAAGTATGTGGGAACACTAATTTTTGCAAATTTTTGTATCTAAACTATTTCAAATATAAAGTTTAAAAAATCTACTGAGAAAATAAATCATATTTTTGACAAAGAAACTTTCTGACACATTGGGAGTCAATATTACTCTAGGTGAAAATCCAATTGAGCTACTGTATTACTGATATTTCAGTTCGTTGGATACTTCTCTTTTATAACTTAAGTCTTGTAGTTGGTTCAGTTACGTCCACAAATTGATCTGTTCGAGCTTTGAAGTGTTCTGCTTCTGAGAACATTACCTTCAACATTCAGAGAGATGTTCAGTCAGAAATACTTCAGGTTTCAGGAACAAACACAACACATTTAGTCACACCATCTTCCAGTTACTAAAAAAAGGGAAAAATGAAAATATATGACTTCGTAATACTAACCTCTGAAAAAGGAGAAACTAAGCAGTATAAGCAGCAATGCATTAGAAACTGACCAACTATCTGTTTCTTTTATATACATTGTCTCTCTAGCATAATTTTTAAACAACAACATGGGTTAGCTCACCCATGAATGTGTGATTTATTGATCAGTCTTATCAGTCTTTCACTGAATCTGTGAGATCATGTGAGTTTTGAAGAAAAATATGAAAAGAAGCTCAGAAATGATACCTGCTGGGCCTGCCAATACAAGAGTATTTTTGACAATTACAAGACAAAACAACCATATTGTCATAAAGGCTTTGAGAGAATTAAGTGAACCACATTGACAAGATATCATGGCAGCATCTGGTGGGTTGTTTCAGATGAATGCTCTCATTTCCTTGTCAAAACGCTAATATGTGATGAATTTCATGGACTGTCTTTGTTTCTGACAGCAGTTTGGACGCAGAAGATGTTACCTTGAGCAAAACTGCTGCTATATATTGTATAAACTACCTCCATAAAAAGCGTAGATACTCTCAAAGATGTAACAGTAGAAATTTCCAAGTTTTACTCCAAATTGTCAGTCAAAAGAAATTGCCATTACTGTTACAAAAGCTTAACAAAACAAAACATATAGCAGTAATTTTTTACTATACATATGTATATTTTGGAATAGTGACTTTTAAAAATGAGCTCTTTTATGGAAAAACTCTTATCCCTGCTCCAAAGACAAGAAAAATAGTTAACAACTTGGTATTTCCCAAGTGTGATTCAGGAACTAGTCACTCCCTGTCTCAGGACTGACCTTCTTGTCCTTCATTAGATAGAGAACTAATGGCTACTGAAATACTGGACTCCCCTTTACAGAATGGCCATGTATCAGAATAACATTTATTATTATAGTGTCTCATTTTTTTCTTTTGAATGAATTAAATATTCTATGACATTCCTCACTGATAACATTAATTACAACATATTACATATTTATCAAAATTCTTTTGTAATAGAAAAAATAGAAAATTGTAGCTACTAAGTAGGGGGCAAGTTATATTAATTATGATATTCTCATAATATTGCATTGCCATAAAAATGAGGTATATATGCATGTGCTGATATAAGAAATTATAAAGTATACTTTGTTAAAAACAGATGAATAACTAGCATCATTTTTTTCTAAATAAATGAGAAAATACACATGTATTTTTTATTTTTTTCAGTAAGAGTCCAAAAAAAAAATGAAAATGGTGGTTATGTTACCAGAACCCCAGGGTTTCAGTCTAGGTCCTGTTGCTCACCACACAGAAAGCCAATCACTGAGACAACAGGTATTACCAAGGAAGAAGTCTTTAATCAGGTGCTGCAGCCAAAAAGATGGGAGCTCAATCTCAAATCTGTTTCCCTGACCAACTGTTATCAAATTAAGGCTTTATATAGCAGGGAAAAAATGTAACCATATGTGGGAAAACAGGAATTAGGGAGAGCTAAGGAAGAGGACTTGGTAGACAGGCAACAGGTGTTTGCTTAGGCAATCGTGAGGGTGAGGGGTCTGGCGTCTCACTGTTCAGATGCGGTGATCTAATGCATTTCAGGTTTTTGAAACTCTCTGGGAGGACTGATGGTTGGTTCCCAACTCAGATAAGACACCTGTAACTTTTTCAAATTTTAAGACTGGGAGCATCTATTTCTATGTTTATTCAAATAAACCATTAACATCACTTCCGTGGGACAGTTGGGCCACTTCCAGTCACCTCCAGTAAGATAAATTGAAGGCTAGAATGAGGATAGATGCTTTTACTTTTCATGTATTTCCTTCTTAAATTGTTTAAATATTTCAACTATATATGAATAGTACTATTTCATATTAGTCGTTTGAAGGAGGAAGATTAAGAACTTCTTTTTCTTGTAATTCATTACATTGTGTTTCTTAAAAATGAAAGGAACAACAATGATAGAGACCCACATGCTTGTATACATCACAGATTTGGGGGCTTTGATTTGTCTGGTTCAGTTTTCCATCACTTGTGTCTGGCCACATGAGGAACTCAACAAATGTTCATTTAATGAATAAACAACAAATGCTAATAAACATTTTATTATAGCATTGAAGTTAAAATAATAAAACTATTTAAATATAAAATAAAATGGATTGAATGATACTTTTAGCATGATCTCATTTTCTCCCAAGCATTTACTTTGCCTGATGACAAGAGATGAAATACCATTAATAAAATGTTTCTGCTGCTCAAGTCTTTATAAAGGTGTAAAAAGAAAGCAGATAATTTACTCATTTATTAACTACTTATGAAAGCTTAACATGAATTAGGTGGAAGAGAACAGTAAGCATGCACATGTGTAGATAAAATTTAAATTATCATATGAACATAATCATAAATAGAAATTGGTATAAAAGGTTGTGAAAGCAAAAGAATTTATATGAATTGGCGTTTCCATGAAAGTATCTCTGGTTAAATTATACACAGGCCAAAACCCAGTGATGGGGAGAAATAAAAAGGTGGAAAAGAATCTTTCAAAGCAGAGACAATTTTGATTGAGGATAACCCGAGGCATATGATACAATTATCATAATCCATGAACCCTGAGAAAGCATGCATGGCTCATGGAAGCATATAGGAGAGTAGAACCACAGAAATTGTAGGGGCCCATCTCAGAATCGAGTCATAGTACAGGGTATCTTTAGTACTAGACTAAAGATAGAATTTATTCTTTAGTCTAGGAGCCATCAGAAGCCACTGAAAAGTTTTAAGAAAATGGCTAGTTGATCAAATGCACTTCCTGTGTTTGTTAATACTACCGTGCATGTTTTCCCTTTTCTCTAGACTATTAATATAATGAACTACATGAATTGATGTTTAAATGTTCAACAAGTTCAGAATTTTGGAAGAAATATGATTTATTAGTAATATATTATTATTTCAACAGATGGATGGAAAGATAGATTTATACATACATAACAGGATTTGATTTGTTAACATTTTGCTGAAGACTTGTATGTCTGTGTTTATGTGGGATATTATTCGGGAGTTGTCTTTTTTGTGCTGTCTTTTTCTATTTTTAGCACCAAAGTAAAACTGGTGTCATAAAACGATTTGAGAAGTGTTCATTTATCATCTACTTCTGGATGAATTTGCGTAGGATTTTTGTTACTCTTTCATTACCTAGTAGAATTAAATCACCTGGGTATGAAGATGGTTCTTCTTGGTGAATAGTTTGTCAATTTGTAGTTGTCAAGAAATTAGTCCATTTTATCGAAATGGTCAAATTTATGTACACATAGTTCTTTGTGGTACTATAATTCTTTTAATACCTCTGTAGTCTCTAGTGATATCCCCTCTACACAATTCCTAATGTTAGCAATTTGTGTCTGATCTCTTGATTTCTTTGTCAGCCTTGTGAGAAATTTATCAATTGTTTTGATCCTTTCAAAAGTGTAACATTGGTTTTATTGATTTTTAAATTGTTTTTATGTTTTTAATTTCATCGATTTCTGCTTCCATCTTATTTCCTTCCTTCTACTTGTTTTGGATTTATTTTCTTATATTCTTTCTGGTTTCTTGAAGTGGAAGTTTTAGTTACTCTTTTGAGGTGTTTCAGTTATGTTTTAAATAATGCTTTAAAAATAAGCAAATATAGCTTTCTTATTAACCAACTGTTTACTTTGCCTGATGAGAAGAGATGAAATACCATTAATAAAATTCTTCTGGTGCTCAGGTCAATATGAATGAGTGAATGTTAGACCTTTTCCAGCATTCTTCATTCCATTCCTTTGTGTGATCAGTATCTCTGCCTGGAATCCTTTCCCTCTGACTGAAGGACTTTAATACTTCTTTAGTTGCTGGATGGCTAGAGATGAATTTGTTCAGCTTTTGTAGATCCAAAAAAATGTTTATTTTACCTTGATTTTTAAAAATATTGCTGAATATAGAATTCTAATATATATATATATATATTTTGACATTACTGTAAATGTGCAACTCCATGGACTTACAGCTGATATTTTTTAATGAGAGGTCTCCCATACTGTTTTTACTTTGGCCTTTATAAGATACCTTTATAAGGTAGCTTTTGGAGCTGCTTTTCCTTAAGATTTTTTCCCACTAATTTTAAACAATTTGATTGTGATCAGCCTTGTTCTATTATTAACGTTTCGTCTTCTTTTGGTTCATAAAAATTTTTAGGTCTATGTATTTATGCTTTTTACTAAATTTGAAAAACAGTGGCCATATTTATTCAAATGTTTCTTAAGGATTCCAGTTATAAATATTGTTAGCCTCTTGATGTTCTCCAGCCTACTGATTCTCTGCTCATTTTTTCTTCAATCTTTTAGTCCTACTGGATTTCCTTTTGGATAGTGTTGACTTCTAGTCTTTAAGTTAATTTGGCCCCCCTTTTTTGCAATGTTATATGATGTTAATCTCACTCAATACATTTTTATATTAGACATTGTACATTTCATCTACATAATTTTCATTTGAGTGTTTTTGCATTTCATATCCATCCGCAAAATGTTCACATATTCCTCTACTTTTTCAACCTATTGAACATATTCAAAATAGCTTCTTTAATATCCTTGTCTAATAATTCCACTTCCTACAGTCTGTTTCTATTGATTGATTACTCTCCTCACTATGGGTCATTTTCCTTGCTTCATTTCATGCCTGGTAATTTTTTATTAGATGCCTAACATTGGAAATTTTGTCTTGTCAGGTGATATTTTCCCCCATATATCTTTGACTATATTTCAGCTGTTTTCTGAGATTCAGTTAAGTTGCTTTGAATCAGTCAATTATTTCCAGGCTTGTTTTTAAACATTCTTAGCTGGGAAAAGAGCAGCCCTTAATCTAGAGCTAGCATGGCCAGAGTACAGAGGTCATACCCTTCTGAGGACTCTACTCAATGTGCCATTCCATGTGTTAGTGAGTCTTCTCACTCTGTCCAGGGAGACACATCACTATTCTTAGCCCAGAGTCAGCTCTTAGGATAGTTATACATGCCTGTTATCTTTGCCCAGTTGTGAGTACTGTTCAGTCTTCAGCTGAACTCTTACTGCGACCCGTCCTTAAAACTCCAAAGGTCTCATTATATCTACCTTTTTGCTAATATTTTGCATCGTGATTTCTAGCTGCCTGGCCTCCCTAAATTATAAATTCTTCCTTCTCAACTTAGAGAGGCAACCAGGCGCTGTATGGGTTCCCTGTACTGCAGCCTAGAATTCTCTTTAGGCTGTAAGCTGAGTCAACCGGAGAGCTCACTTCCCTCATTCTCTTATGTCAAGGATCACTATCTTGTGTGACTTGTTTCCAATATCTGGAAACCAGTGTTTAATATATTTTGTTTGGTATTCTACTTGTTCAAGACAGGAGTTTAAATCTAATTCCTGATATTCTATTATTTCCAGAAACAAAATCTATGGCATTCTACTATTTTAATAATTGTAATTTTATTATATATATTATATGATAATAGAATTAGAGCATTGTCTTCTATTAATCTTTAGTTTTCTAAACTTTCTTTATCACCTATACATCTTTCTGAGGACTCAGAATCATTCTGTCACAAACCTATTCTTGAACCAATACCCTTTCATCTCAACAGAGACACCTTCCCCAAAGGATGCTAATGGATGTCTGTAAAACTGAAAATATGCTGGCTTTCACGGTAGATTCAGGGATTTCTTAAGCATCAGACAAAGACCAGTCAAAACTCAGTGAATCTCTGTGCCTCTATCTATTCATTATCGATCTTATGTCTCCACCATGCTATGCAACTCTTATCCCATGAAATGACCAAACGCCCAGGCTTCCAAATTAATTATGTACTCTTCAGCACATTATCAAGGGTAAGCATATAAGTTCTATTGCTCACAAACTTAAAAATGGAAAAATAAAGTCCAAAGTAAACTGGAGATAACACCTGTCATAAATAAAAATTGGAATGGGCTGGGACCGTACCGAGAAAAGCTTTATAGCAATTTGACAGAGAAAATCTTCCTAACTCACTCATATTTGTGACACAGATGAGTAATGTGATTATTCCCAGCTCCTGGCAATAAAAACTTTATTGCACCCCACAGGATAAGATACAATGTTTATTTCTTTCTCTGAGTGCATTAACATACCCTTCTTTTTCATAGAAAAACATCCAACTTGAGTCATCTTTTTCAAGGTTGATTTTTTATGTGACCTTAACAATTATACCACAAAGTATGATGGCTGTGAGAGAGGCAAGGCGCACACGGCTTTCAGCAGAGGTCAAAAAGACATGGGGCATGAAAAGAATATGGGACAAAAGAGATGTATTAATATTTGTCTCTCTTAAAGTAACCGAGCAGGTCTAGGTGGCATTCGGAAGAGGCATACAGGGACATAGAGACACGGTTTCCCATGGACTGAGATGAAGCTCCTCCGCCTAACGTCCTCTCACAGGTGCAGTAATCTTGGGGAGCTCTTCTATGCACACTGCAGTGCTGTGTACACCAAGTGGGAAGTGTACAGAAAGAATACTGCATCTGCCCCTTGACAGTCTTCCTAAAACAGCCCTTTAATTTATTTCTCCATGACCTGAATTTCAGTGTTGAAAACGTCCTGAGGAAAAAGTGTGTCAAAACAATTGTTCTTTCAACCTTTTAACCCAGTACACCAGAAATATAGTTGGAAATACATTTTTCCAGCAATTAAAATATATCATTGGAGCAGGAAAGATTGTAAGGCTAAAGGAAAAATCAATTCCATCTTTCTTTTTTATACAAACATAAAAAGAAAAAAACTGGATTTTTGATGTACAGAGAGAGCTATTGGTAAACCACAGCAAATGATAAAGACAATTCTGATGACAAAAATTAACACATATTAATGTTTTGATTCCATCCATCTACACGTGTTACATGTGAGCTATGAGGTTCTTTAGGATGTGTATTGCAAGTAAATGGGTTGAGTTTGTTGTTTTTTGAGTTTCTTTTGCTATGTAAAAAAGAGGAATAGCAGGAGATAATGATAAGAAAATCAGGCTTTGATAACTGAAATTGATTTTTTTTTTAAATTTTAAAGCAGGTGTATGATAAAACATAAGACTGGTGTTAAGTAACTTAAATCACATAACTTAAAGTGATAAGGAACAATTCAAAAATAATTGTGCTAGCTGTATCAGTACATTCTCACACTTCTATAAAGATACTACCTGAGGCTGGGCGTAGTGGCTCACACCTGTAATCCCAGCACTTAGGAAGGCCGAGGTGGGTGTATCACTGGAGGTCAGGGGTTTGAGACTAGCCTGGCCAACCTGTTGAAATCCTGTCTCTACTAAAAACACAAAACTTAGCCAGGCTTGGTGGCACATGCCTGTAATCCCAGTTACTCAGGAGGTTGAGGCACGAGAATTGCTTGAACGTGGGAGATGGAGGTTGCAGTGAAAAAACATCATGCCACTGCACTCTATCCTAGGCAACAGAGTGAGACTCTGTCTCAAAAATAAATAAATAAATAAATAAATAAATAAATAAATAAGATAGTACTTGAGACTGGGTAATTTATAAACAAAAGAGGTTTAATTGACTCACAGTTCCTCATGGCTGGGGAGGCCCCAGGAAACTTACAATCATAGCAGAAGGGGGAAAGGAAGCAAGGCCTGTCTTACACGGTGGCAGGTGAGAGACAGAGCGCAAGCAAAGGGGAAGTGCCACACTTTAAAACCATCAGATTTCATGAGAACTCCCTCACTATCATGAGGATCATGAGGACAGCATAAGGGAAACCACCCCCATCATCCCATCACCTCCCACCAGGTCCCTCCCTTGACAAATGGGGATTACTATTGATTATAATTCAAGGTGAGATTTGGGTGGGGACACAGAGCCAAACCATATCATTAGCCTTCAAATCCCATTCTGCTTTATGGGGAGAACACAGTTCAGGACAATGAAGCTCAACACTGAAGACAGCTCAGGATTTTAAGTATTCTTACAGCCCTGCTTATACTTTTCTCAGACTCATGGTTTCATGGCCCATGGTCTTTCCTGAGTTAAAATTAAGTATGCCCACTTCCTATTTTCCATATCCTAATCATAAGTTTTTTTTACAGCAGTTCATTATTTTTTCCTCCCTCCTATAGAACACTTTGAAGAAAACAGATAATCAGAAAATATTTTTGACTGAATAGATGGAGGAAGATGAGTGAAGAGCCCAGTTTCTTTCCTTTCATAACGGAGTCAAAAGATAGTGTTGGTGAGAGAATGTGGATTCTTACAGCAAAGTGCAACTGTGAGAAAGATAGAGGACTTAACTCAGGGTATTTAAAGGCTCAGCAACCTAGACAGGTGAGAACTGGACCGTCAGTCCAAACAAGGGGGAACAATAAATGCACCTGGGGGAAAAGGCCTAATATGATGATTGTGGAAGACTGGAAAACATGATAGTTTCGAATTACTCTGAAGGAATTTCTGAGCTTAGTAAAATACATCTCTGGGGGCTTTGGATATGGTGCATTGTGGGCTTTCAAAGGATTCCAAAGTTCAGGCATTGAGCTGCTTTATCTTTTGATATTTCAAATTCAATGAAGCTATTCCGTTTATATTTGGTTTAATAAAAAAATTCATTTAAGCACAAGCATATGTAGCTTCAAATCCATGTATATGCTCCCCTACTTAAGGATGAAAGAAATATCTAGTCAAGGGAATATGTGCCTTGATTTATTTCTCTAGCAATAATGATGAATTGCACTATGTCGTCTACATTCCCATGATGGGTCACTTCCATAACCCTTGGTGTGCAACTACAAGACAGAAAGGTTAGAGGTGCAAGTGATTGCTGTGCACAAGGGATTTTCCTAACTGAGAAACTAACTGGCCCATACAGGGATTAAAACCACAAGCCTGGCCCTCATAATCACCACTCTAACCTCCAGAGCTAACTGACCCAGACAATAAAGGCTGTGGGAGATACCTGCTGAGCTATTAGGTTGATGAATGGGAAGGACTTCAGAGTACAGCATCTTGTGAAAAATAATATAATAATTTAAGTAGTTGTCCATCCCAGTGGTACCAATTTATAGCCAAGGCCAACTCAATAGTTTCTTCTTATCCAGAGGCCAAGCACTGCTGAGCAACATCATTCACAGAGAGACATAGAATAAACACACCTAATATACAACAAGGATGCCGTAAGTTCAAAACAAAAGCAGGATTGCATGCAGAATTTTCAACTAACCTTATACCTGTACCGTTCAAAGTAAAAGAGGAAGAACAAAGCCACTGGAATATTCTCCTAAATTGTGACTTTTTAAAATGACTTAATCAGTATATAAATTAATATCTTTAAGTAGATGAAATTTAATGTGGTCATAAACAGAACGTTAAATGTACTATATTTTGCCATATATTACTAGTAAAGAGTAACACTGTCAATTAAACAACTACCAACTCACGTAAAATTTATTCAGAGTGTGGTGACATTAATTGTTAAAACACGAGGGAAACATCCTGAGTGATACACATCTTGTCACTTAGGTTTGAGCCACAATAAAGACCTTCGATATGGAGTATTTATTTATGAAAAACTATGTAAATTTTTCAATTTGAGAGGAAAATTAATAAAGAATATATTTTGTTATCGTTGCTTGGATTTTGTTTTGCTATGTTGATTTTAGGAGGTTGATTATTTTTTAATAAATGGTGTGAAATTTTGGAGACTGCCACCTGGTGAGTTGAGAGCCCTGGTTTCATGACTAATCGGCTGGATTTTCCAAACATTTATATAACCAAGAAAGAAAAAAGAATGTAAAGAAAATCGAGGCATGTTTGCCATTTTCCTAAAAATAAATTGGTTTTCCTTAATAATTCTGTCATAAATATTACCTAAATTATGTGTCCTAACTATAATGTGTATATTTGTTATATATTATTTTATATATCTTATATGTATATTGATTGCTTCATAAATACATATTTGTGTGTATATGTATATATACACACTTACATACAGATATACACATATATATTTTAGGAAATAAAAAATGTAGAACATGATGTAAATAAATATGATTGCATAATCATAGGCTATAAATACTCTCCAGTGAAAAGTATTTCCCTCATTCAGAAACTGATAATAGAAAACTATACAAACAGTAAAGGCATAAATAATTTTAACAATACTATCAACCACATTGACCTAATTGCTATTTATAGAAGATACACAACTCCTGCTAAATACACATTCTTTTCAAGTGCACATGATATGTTCACTGAGATCGATTATACCCTCATCCATAGGTGCAATAGATTTAATTTATATAGAGTATGTCTTATCAATGTAATTAAATGAAGAAATAAATAAAAATCAGAATTTGTATTTATTTCAACATTTTATTTTTATTTATTAATTTCCAAAAATACTTGGAAATTACATGACCTACTTCTAAATAATATATAGATCAAAGAAGAAATCATGAAGAAGTTTAGAAAATATGTTGAATAAAATTGAAAGGAAACTACAACCTATTGTGGGAGGTAGCTAAGTGAGAGCCTCGAGGGAAAAGTATAACATTAAATGTACATATTTGACAATAAATATTTACATTTAATGACACTAGTTTGCAACTTAAGAAGTTAGAAAAAGAAAAGCACAGTGAAATTAATATAAGTAGAAAGAATAAAATAATGTAAGTAGAAAGAAAAAATTAATGAAATTAAGGACAGAAGCCAAACACAGAAAAACCTGAAAAATGAGAGAAAATTATCAAAGCCGAAAGTTGGTTCTTTGGAAAGATCAACAAATTGACAACTTCCAAGCTAGATTTATTACAATAAAAAAGAGATACCTAAAACACAAATATCAAGAGTAAAAGTTAGGTTTTACTACAGATTCCAAAAAGATAAAAGGGGGTAATTATAATATTATGCCAACATCTTTTACAACTTAGATAATATGAATGATAATACACAAAATAAAACCTATCTTACACAGACTCTCTCAGAAAATAGAGATGAAAACACTTTCTAACACATTTTATGATGCCAACATAACCTTAACTGCAAAATCTAATAACAATATTACACGAGAAAATCGCAGACTAATATTTCTCAAAAATAATTGCAAGAATGATTAATAGAATATTTTCCAATTATATCTAACCCTATATAAAAGGCATATGTTTTGATGAAGTGGAGTTTATCCCAGAAATGGAGTGTTTGTTTAATATTTGGGGGTCATTATATATTATTCATCAAGTAGTACAATAAAGAAGAAAAAATACCATGCTTTTGACTATTAAAGAGGAAAAAAATATTTGACAAACTTCTACTCTCGTCCATTATTTAAAAAGTCTCAGCAACTAGTCACAGAAGAGAACACCCTCTGCCTGGTAAAGGAAATGTATAAAGTCCTGCAGTTAACTAATGGTTAATGATGAACTATTGAATATTTTCTTTTTCAGATGGGGAGAAATTAAAGGAAGTTCACTCTTTTCACTTTTGTCTAATATGGTATTGAAATTTTAATAAGATAAAAATTAGTAAAAGGCATAAGGTTCAGAAAGAAAGAAGAAATATGTATATGTATATAATTTTATATATACATAATTTTACATAAACTATCTTGAACGATAAATAAAACAGAAACCAAAAGTAATGATTACATTTAGCTTGGTTGTAGAAGATTAAAACACAAAAATCAATTGCATTTTGTATGTTAACAAACAATTGGAAGATGAAGTTTGTTACAATAACATCACAGACATTAAATACTGTTGAACAAATTTAGCAAAAGACCTTCAATACCTGAGAATTGTAAAATATTACTGAAAATAATTAAAGAAGATCCAAGTAAATGGGCAGTCAACCATGTTCATGAGTCAGCAAACTCAGTGTTTTTAAGAAACCGTTTTACTTCAAATTGATCTCTACGTTCAGCATAAACCCATTTGTAATCCCACCAGCCTTCTGTTTTTATAATTAACAAGCTAATTTTAAAATTATATTGGAATGCAAAGGACATAGGATATCCAAAGCAATCTCAATAAAGAATAAATTTGAAAGAGTTACACTGAAGACTTTAAGATTTACTTTAAAACTAAAATAATAAAGACAATCTAATGCTGGCCAGTAGAATAGAATAGAATCCAGAAATAGACCAATATTTACATGTTCCTTCAATGTTTGACAAAGGTGCCAAAGAACTCTACAGTGGAAACGGTAGTTTTTTAGGAAGTGATACTGGAACAAGATACCTATGTCCAAAAAAAAAAAAAAAAAAAAAAAGGCCGATCGCAGTGGATCATGCCTGTAATCCTAGCACTTTGGGAGGCCAAGGCCTGATTGCCTGAGCTCAGGAGTTCGAGACCAGCCTGGGCTACATGGTGAAACTGTGTCTCTACTAAAATACAAAAAATAAAAATAAAAAAACTGGCTGGGCGTGGCAGTGTGCACCTGTAGTCCTAGCTACTTGGGAGGCTGAGGTAAGAGAATTGCTTGAACCCAGGAGGCGGAGGTTGCAGTGAGCTGAGATGGTGCCACGGCACTGCAGCTTGGTGACAGAGCGAGACTCCATCTAAAAAAAAAAAACTCAAGTTTTACCTTTTTACCTTTCACCATACACAAAAGTTGATTAGAGACAGACCATAGGTCTAAGCATAAACACTGAAACATTGAAAACAAACATTTTACAATAAAATATAGCAGAATATCATTTTTGCTTGAGAGTATTCAAAGGTTTCTCAGACGAGATAGAGAACATAATAACCATGAAAGAAAAAATTATTAAATTGGATAATAAAACAATGAAAAATTGCTGTCCATCAAACAGCATAATTAAGAAAATAAGTAGGCAAGACTGAGAGAAAATCTTCATAAAATAAATAGCTAAAATTGGACTGGTAGCCAAGATATAGTAACACCTTCTGAAAATCAATATTAAAAAACAAAGTACCCAATGCAGTTTTTTTCTTTTTTTAACAACACTTTACTACAGATAATATGCAAATGGCAAAACAAGACTATGTGAAAGTTCTTACCATTCATCCAGATAATTGTATATCCTACAATGAGAGCAGAAGCCTGTGGGAATAAGGGTGAGGACTGAGCGAGTAAGGATAATGTACTCTATCCCGATAAAGATTTGGGCTACACAGATCTATGTATTTGTCAAAACCTATCAAATGGTACCTTAAGATTTGTAGATTTCATTGCTTGCAAATTTTATTCCTAAATTTTTTTTTTCTGAGTATTAAACTCCAGGTCATGGTATGTTTGTTGCAGTACTTAGGGCAAAGTGTGCTGATTTCTGCATCTGCATTGAAACGCTTCAAAACAGAATAATAGTTTGTAGATGGAGAGATGGATGAAAAGATGAATAGATATGTGGAAAAGTAAAATATGGATGATAGAATCTAGTCAACAGATATATACTGTAAAATTATTTCAGTTTTCCTGTACATTTGAAATGTTGTTATTATAAAATGTAAGAAAAAAAGCAAGTCCTTGATGAATCTAATTGTGGTATTTTATTAATACCAGGTCTGTGAAGAAAATAGGCTAAGACTTGTTTTGCAATCCACCCTTTTCCTCATCCCCAGTGCTGCCCCTCCAACATGAACTTACCCGCCACAATAATCTCTTGAGGAGTTCACTTTGCATCCCCATTCACAAAGTGTCCAAAGATTTTTCAAAAAACATACACGTAAAAGTGCCTCCCTTGCGCTTACAACGAAATAATGGCTTCCAATTTTTTGAATAAAAATAAATAAATAAAATGCCCTAAGTGTTTTGTTCCAGTCTAGTGTTCTCCAATCTGCTCTTGTTACTTTGACCCCTTTTCAGTTTCTTATATGCATCAACCCCTTCTCTATGTCCTGACCTTTGCATGTGAAATTATCCTAAAGACCTCTCACCACAATCTTTCTTCCACTTTCTTGTGATTAACTCACATTTATCCTCCAGGACGTGGGCTAAGCTTCTCAGCAAAGTCATAGTGGAGACCACGTTGGTCTCATTATATTTCACAATGTAAATACTATATATTTTCCATGAAGCACTTATTGTGACTGTGATAAAATAATAGCTTGGATAATCATTCATTTTTACCTTTTTGCCCATCTAGTTTGTAAACTTTATGAGAGATTAAAAAGAAAGATGGCTGTACAGGTGCTGTACTCATTGTTGTACAATGTTTGGAATGATTCAATACTACATTCTGTTTTATTGTTGAATAGTATTTCACTGTAGAGACAACCCAAAATTTGTTTCTCTATTACTAGCTGAAAGTTTAGGCTCCTTTCAGGTTTTGGCTTTTATGAGTATAGTTGCTTTGAAAGTTCTTTGAGTGGATACATGTTTTCATTGTTCTTGAGTAAATAGCTGTTCCTTCTTAGATAGGGAAATTCCCTTCTCTTCCTTATATTCTCAGAAATTTCACTATGAATTGATTTTGAATTTTGTCAAATGTTATGCCTGCATTTATTGAAATAATCTTAAGTTCTGTTCTGTTTTGTTTCTTAATAAGATCAATTACATTTTTTTAAGAGTTAAACCAGCCCCGAGTTTCTGGGAAAAAACCCAGGTGGTCATGACAGATATTGCCACATTACATTTAGAATAATTTTCTGATTTTTATTAGAAGCTGTGTCATCTGTAGTTCTTTTAAAATTATGATGTCATTTATTTTGCTGTTGCTATAGTAGTGGCCTAATACATGAGTTAAGACCTGTTTCTTTCTTCTGTGTTTTCCTGAAAATTTTGTTTATAACTTTTGTTACTTCTTAAATACTTAGAAGAATTCACAAGGTAAACTATCTAAGTCTTGACTGTGCCTTGTGGGAAAGTTTTTAACTACAATTTCAATTTTTTAAATAGTTATGGAATGTTCTCATGATTTCTCTCTATATAAAAATTTTCAGTAAATTTTAGAAATTTATGTCCCTCAAAGTATTGTTTCATGCATTTCTCCAATTTAATTGAAGCAGGTTGTTCATAATTTCCCCTATGTCATCCTTTTAATGTTTGTATATTTGATATGATATCCCTTATTTCATTCCTAATATTTTTGATAGATTGTGATTTAATTTGTATTTAAATTTTTTAAAAATTTGCCTTTTAGCTTTTTTACTTGACCTGAGTTGTGTTGTATAGTTTCCAAGTACTTGGAGATTACCCAGATATCTTTTTATCATTGATTTTTGAAGCAATTTAATTTTGGACAGAAATAAGACACTTGCTATGATCTTAAAGGGTGAAGTTGGTTGATGGTGTTCCTGTGAGCAATTAACACACTTCTGAGGATTTTTTGTTTCTGTTTTTTTTTTTTTTTTTCTTGCAGCGGGCAAAGGGAATAATCCAATCCTCTCTCCCTAATACACCCTTTCAGCCACTGTCTATCAATCTTTCTTTGTGTGGCCAGCTCATTAAAATAGTGATTCTCAGTAGAAGGTGGAGAAGATGGAAATAAGAATGAGAGTGAATATGAGAACTACCTCTGAACTTTTCTTCAAACTTGCAAGGTTACCAAGCCATTATTCTTTGGTTCAGACAAGTGACCTGGAAAATATTCCCCAGATATATGTTGACACTGCTGCCCTCAGACCCTCAGACCCTCATGAACAGCCAAGGTGATCTACTGATTGTCTTAAACACACACACACACACACACAAGGGCTCTCTTCCTCCTTTTCTCATTCTCTCCTTTCCTCCATCCCTCTCTTTCTTCCTCTCTTCTTTTTTTCCCTTGTTTTCTTCTGTGCTTTCATCAAGAATGATCCATTCTGTCCCTTCCAGGTGCTGTAACTTTTAAAAAAGGCCGAAGAACAGTACCTGTTTTCAGAGTTTTCTGTTTGAAAAGAACACACACACACACAAACACAACAAACACACACACACACTCCATATATCTAAAGCATCACAAGAGAATATAATTGGATGACAAGACAATTGGCACACAAATTAACTGCTGAAAAATCCATGTATTATTGGATGGTTTGTAAGAAAGACTGGATTAAGTGTGGTCATAGTTAGGTCTTAAAACATATTTTTAATTGGCAAAATTGACGTTAAACAGAGATTATAGAAAAGGGCGTGAAAAACAAAAACAGTTGAATAAATAAGAGGTACAGATATAATCATACACATGATAGGCTGAGGAAATGGCAAAAACAAAAAGTGAAAAACAGTATCTGCTTTAAAACAAATTAAATCATATAAAATCTGTACATAACGAAGAACCTTTCCCAAAATACTTACAGTATTCTTCTACAGCAGCGGGACACAGGATGCTTTTCTTCTTCTTTTTCTGTATTTCTAAGTATTGTGCTAATGATTTGAATTGATTTCGTTTTTCAATCATATGTTTTCTTAATAACATATTTGTGAAGCCAATCTCACTTTTAAGAATTAATATAATATAGATACTATAAAATTATTACTTGAGTTTGGGCTTCTCATGTCTGAGTTCACTCAGGGTATTTTCCTTTCAGAGCTTTTCCATGCATCTAACTGTAATTTTATATTCAAATAAACACATAATTTGGTGTGATTAAAAGTAACTGAGTTCCTTCTCTACTTATTATTCTAAAATATCAATGGTGTTTTTTAACATAATCTCTTAGAAGTGTTTTTATAGGTCAAGCGTGGTGACTCATTCCTGTAATCCCAGCACTTTAGGAGGCCCTCGCTTGAGCTCAGGAGTTTGAGGCCAGCCTGGGCACCATGGGGAAACCCCATCTTTACTAAAAATACAAAAACCTAGTTGATGTGGTGGTGTGCACTTGTAATCCCAGCTACTTGGGAGGCTGAGATGAAAGGCTTGCTTGAGCCCGGGAGGTCGAGGCTGAAGTGAGTCAGGATTGCACCAGTGCACTGCAGCTTGGATGATGGGAGTGAGACCCTGTCTCAAAAAAAAAAAAAAAAAAGTTTTTATGTATACATTATGAAGAAACTAAAATAATACACATTGCCATATACATTTACTAGCTTTGATTTGAGCAGTCCCTACTCTGTTGCAGATCTCTTTTGATGCATGTTTAGGCTGCCTTTTACCTTTTGGAAATGGCTTATACTTTGGGGTCTGCTAGTGGTATTTTGTATTCCCTTGTTCATATTTATTCGTCTAAAAATGCCCTTCCCCTTATATCTAGAAATTATGCATGGGAGTGACTTGTGGATTCATGAACTTAGTCATCCCCCAGATCAATCCGTATATTACTTTCTATGGAAAAAATGAGCTGCTTTCCATAATTTAAGCATGTTACAATCTAGGTGTTATTTTTATAATCTGGTTGTCCTCAGGCAGTAAATTTAATAAAATAATGAACACACACAAACAAATTTCAGCTTAAGAAACTAATTAAAGGCACTTAAAAAAAGAATTCAAGAATTCAAATTACATTCCAGAGGAGCAGAAGACAGGCACACATGAGTTTGCCACCAGAGGCTTCTTGTTTTGTTTTTTGCTTTAGCACTGGGCTTTACTCTTATTCAACTAATCTAGTCAACTTAACACAAGACAAAGGAAAAGCAGATTAATCACTCTCTACTGTTTACTTCCCTTGGAAGAGCATTATCTGTGCCTTAATTTTCTACCAACTATTATTCTTATTTCGACTATCATCTATCTTCAACTTGTTGTCTCTATTTTAAATAAATCAAGATTCATTGTAAGAAGACTTTATGTGATTCCCTTTCTCCCTCTATTTAATTGTAATATCTTTGTTCTCTGGTCCCCTTAAATAAATTATTTGTATTGGAGGAAAAAAGATCGTAAGTATATATCTTATATACTCAAGAAGTCGGTATTCTTACAACTCATTACTATGGATAAGGGGGCAGCTCTGGGCTTACGTGATAGTTTGGATTGTTATTTAGCAGGTTCCCAGTACCTTCTCCCCCAACCTGTGACTGACAGCAGACGATGCTTTCTAGCCCTGTGACGTGGACAGCTTGGCGATGGCTCTTGGTTAGGCCAATGGGATATTAGTGGGTGCGAGGTGAGCAGAGGCTCTAAGTATACTGTGCTGTAAGGTTTTGCTCTGATGCTATCAAGATCTCCTACGGGAATACATACCCCAACGGGTGTTTGCATCTTCAACCTGGGACCAAGAGCAAACACAAGGATGCAACTCCTGAACTGCAGCTGAAGCCACGGGTAGGAACCCACAACCTGGAATAGGGCAACCAGTCAGGTACTTCCCATATCTGCCAAATGGCACTCACTCCTCTTACATATTCACGAACATGGGATGTGCTCCTATTTATGTCATTCAGCTTTGGAAATGATTTGTTAGGTGGTATTTTGTGGCAAGTTGCTGATTGATACATTGTGAAGTGCATCAGGTACATTCAACATGTAGACACCTTTTGCAAGTACAGGTCTGCGGAGCAGAAGAGTCACAAATAATGGCCCAAGTTGAGAGACCTCAGAGGTGTTCTTATTCTTTTCTTCATTTCCCACTTCTCAGACCCGAAGTAAAGAGAGGGAAGGAAGGAGCAGGCACATATAACTTGCTCTTGTCCTACTGAGCATTGACAAAGGCAGGAAAAGACCCCAGATCGCAAGGCAGGAGAAAACCATCTGAAGTCACAGGCGATAAGAGCAAGACACTCATCACAGAACTGGGATGGCAGTGTTGCTCCTGGAGGAGATCCAGCATGAGGCAGCGTCCATGCACACTTAATGCCTTCAGCTTCTGTTGTTAAGAAACAATGGAAGACAGAAGTTCACGGCATGCTTCATCTAGCTTAGATATCAGCATTGCCTGTTTCCCCTTCTATATCCTCTCCCATCTTTTCCCATCTTAAAGTGTTGAAGAGCCGATTCTAGGTGTCCATTAGGCTGGACATATGAGAATATGTCTGCTAAAGTGGGAGGTAAGTTGCTACCCTTACAGTGACCACCACAAAAGAAGACATGCAGTCATTGGTGGGGTCTCTTCATATTAGTGTTACATTAGTACATTGATATTTCTAAGAAGTTACTGGAGGAAGTAAAGCTGTTATCATTGTCTAATTTTACATTTTATAATGGGGTCCTTTGTTCATAACAATGAAATCCTTTAAGCAACTATTAAAATTTTTGAAACAGTGTTCTGAGAGAAGGCTGTGTGGGAATCTACACTGTAATTAAGACTATCAGCCTTATAAAGACAATGCAATTTATCTTGCACTGTTTTAAAAAATAAAAGCTAAACAGGTGATATCATCTAATATATAAAGCCGTGAAACATAATAAAAGAGGAACTTTTCAGTAGTCTGTGAATGAACATCAGTCGACAGGGTCCAACTGACCTCTGCAGACCACTCCACCAACAACAGCGAGAAACACATATTTCTTGATTATCCGTGGAACAGTCAAAAGGTAGATCATATTCTGGTTTATGAAGCAAATCCCAACACATTTAACATAAGTTAAGTCACACAGAGTATGTTTTCTAACTGTAATGGAATCAAACTAGAAATCCATACTACATAGACAACATGAAAAATCTCCAAACACTTGGAAATTAAACACATACTTCAGAGTACAACAGGTCACAGGGAGTGTCTCAAAGAAAATAAATCAATATATATAACTGAATGAAAATATAACAATCTGTGAATATATTTTTCTCTTTTATTTACTTTAAAAAGCTTATGATTTTGTGCTGGGAAGTCATAATTAAACAGTTGTAAAAATAATAATGACATACATACCAAACACATGCTATGTTCCAGTCATTGTACTAGAATTTTTATGTATCTTTACTATTTAATTGCTTATTTATTATTATAATTATTATACTATAAATATTATAAATTACTATAATGATTACATCATAAATATAAATTATTATATTATAAATGTTATATTTATTATGAATATTTTATTATAAATATGATAATATTAATTTATTATTTGCAATTTATTAGCTCTCATGTTGATTTTAGGCCCACTTCTCTCTACTTTTATCTGCATACTAGGTTATACACACTATAGCTGCTAAAAAATGTGTTAATATTATATGCTTGAGTTCAGAAGTTAAATGTGAAAAGGTTGTCATACGTGCATTTTTAGCAATTATTAGTCTAAACGCACTTTTAAGAAGTGGTCTCTTTACTTTTTTTGTTGAATCAGAATAACATCACAAAGAAAGGTTACACTGCAAGCCAGGAAGTATGCTACTGCAGCAAAATTAGAGACCATTTTTATGCCTTTCTTATAATACTAGCTAAGATAGTGTTTATTTATTTATTTATTTATTTTTTGTTTATTATACTTTAAGTTCCTAGGTACATGTGCACAATGTGCAGGTTTGTTACATATGTGTACATGTGCCATGTTTGTGTGCTGCACCCATTAACTCGTCATTTACATTAGGTATATCTCCTAATGCTATCCCTCCCCCTTACCCCCTCCCCACAATAGGACCCAGTGTGTGATGCTCCCCTTCCTGTATCCAAGTGATCTCATTGTTCAATTCCCACCTATGAGTGAGAACATGCGGTATTTGGTTTTCTGTTCTTGCAATAGTTAGCTGAGAATGATGGTTTCCAGCTGCATCCATGTCCCTACAAAGGACACAAACTCATCCTTTTTTATGGCTGCATAATATTCCATGGTATATATGTGCCACATTTTCTTAATCCAGTCTGTCACTGATGGACATTTGGGTTGATTCCAAGTCTTTGCTATTGTGAATAGTGCCACAATAAACATATGTGTGCATGTGTCTTTATAGCAGCAAGACTTATAATCCTTTGGGTATATCCCCAGTAATGGGATGGCTGGGTCAAATGATATTTCTAGTTCTAGATCTTTGAGGAATTGCCACACTGTTTCTACTCTACAATGGTTGAACTAGTTTACAGTCCCACCAACAGAGTAAAAGTGTTCCTATTTCTCCACATCCTCTCCAGCATTTGTTGTTTCCTGATTTTTTAATGATTGCCATTCTAACTGGTGTGAGATGGTATCTCATTGTGGTTTTGATTTGCATTTCTCTGATGGTGAGTGATGATGAGCATTTTGTCATGTGTCTGTTGGCTGTATGAATGTCTTCTTTTGAGAAGTGTCTGTTCATATCCTTTCCCACTTTTTAATGGTGGTGTTTGTTTTTTTCTTGTAAATTTGATTGTGTTCTTTATAGATTCTGGATATTAGCCCTTTGTCAGATGAGTAGATTGCAAAAATTTTCTCCCATTCTGTAGGTTGCCTGTTCACTCCGACGGTAGTTTCTTTTGCTGTGTAGAAGCTCTTTAGTTTAATTAGATCCCATTTGTCAATTTTGGCTTTTGTTGCCATTGCTTTTGGTGTTTTAGACATGAAGTCCTTGCCCATGTCTATGTCCTGAAAGGTATTACCTAGGTTTTCTTCTAGGGTTTTTATGGTTTTAGGTCTAACATTTAAGTCTCTAATCCATCTTGAATTACTTTTCGTATAAGGAGTAAGGAAAGGATCCAGTTTCAGCTTTCTACTTATGGCTAGCCAATTTTCCCAGCACCATTTATGAAATAGGAAATCCTTTCTCCATTTCTTGTTTTTTTCAGGTTTGTCAAAGATCAGATGGCTGTAGATGTGTGGTATTATTTCTGAGGGCTCTGTTCTGTTCCATTGGTCTATATCTCTGTTTTGGTACCAGTACCATGCTGTTTTGGTTACTGTAGCCTTGTAGTATAGTTTGAAGTCAGGGAGCGTGATGCCTCCAGCTTTGTTCTTTTGGCTTAGGATTATCTTGGCAATGTGGGGTCTTTTTTGGTTCCATATGAACTTTAAAGCAGTTTTTTCCAATACCGTGAAGAAAGTCATTGGTAGCTTAATAAGGATGGCATTGAATGTATAAATTACTTTGGGCAGTATGGCCTTTTCACAATATTGATTCTCCCTATCCATGAGAATGGCTACAAAATAAATTAGTAAAAGAAAAAAGTTTAGAACATGGATTAAGTATTAAAATAGAACTTTTAGGTAATTTTGTATAATCATATAGCTAACATCTGAGTAAGTCCTGAAATGAACTCAAGATATTATGGTAAATTGTGTTTGAACACCTTAAGTCATAGAAAGCTTATTCCTTGCTAGGCAGTATATTTTTAGAAGAGTTGGAAGTATTTCAGAGTTCTTCCTTTAAGAAATCTATTTCAATTGAATTTCTACTCTACCACTTTGTACTTCTTTAGTGTGACTTCCCAGATCTTGGGAAAATCTTAGTTAATCTATGTGCATTTTTTCCACTGATTTCTTTTGTAGCTTTTATAACTGGATCTGACTATTATCTTGTTGCCTATGACCTCAGTCCTGGGCACATCTATTAAGAGCCTCCTGCTTTTCTATCACTTGGCAATTGCTTCTCTCTGTTGAGACCCCCATTCCATTCAGAGGGGACACAGCCCTGTCTTCATTCCCTTCAGCTGCCCCTCTCACCGCTTGCATGGCTCAGGCCAGTTCTCTGAACGGGCTTCCTGCCTCGCTGTGCTGCACCTTAGCACATCTAAAAACACAAGAATAAAAAAATGCCAGCAATTCTCATTCAAAACTTTAGGAATTATTTACTTCTGCTTTCATCTCCTCAAGAAGCATGTCACTATGTCCCTCTCTTTTTTTTCAGTCCCAAATCTGTACCAGTTTCATATTTTACATATTACCACCCTTTGATTAGTAATGAATGTCCTCAACTGAAAGTTTATTTAGAAATCACTTCAGATACAAAACCTATTGGTTAAGAAATAACAATGTAACAGAATAAAGAGTGAACTGTATTTTAAATCAATTCCTGGATCAGTAACTACTAAGAACCATGGCAGCCTCAAAGCGTCACGGACTTTATGAGGGTAAAGGTGTTCTGAATTAGAATGACTCGTTGCAAAAGGCAGAGAGATAAATTATTCCACTTGTTAATTCTGTGCACAGAACTTCAGACAGTCCCTAAAGTAAACAAACCAAGTAGCTAGGAGGGAAATACCGAGTGTGAAAGAGTTGATGAGCTAATTACATAATTATTGAAAAATATTAAAGTAAACAGTCAACAAATCTGAAGTGGTTGAACTGTTTATCTGAATGCAACTTCTCATAGGATGTTAGGAAAACAATAAAAGAGAGTTAGCACTGCTGTCTCAGGAAACTAAATATTTCATGCTTCATTGCTAGTCTTTTTTAAATACATATTTTTGAATAATTTTCAGTCTCTTAGAGTGGAAATATGATATTTCTTTGCAATTTGCAGGGAATTTTTTTTTTTCAGTTTAAACACAGAAAGCATATTTCTCTTTGACCCATGAGCTTACGTTCACACACACACAAAGATGTAGTGCATAATCTGGTTGCTGTGTGTGAATGAGGAATACTTTTAAAATTAAGTGCATTTTGAAGGTTTGACTGCATTTTCATTAAGGTGAATGCTATGAGTAGGGCCGTTATTCTTTTAGTATGCTAGGATCACGCATTAAAATCTTACTCACGATGGAGTCTGGCTTCCTTGCTCTCATCAAATTGCTACCTCTCGGCAGGAACCCAGACAACCAGGGTGCCTGCATCACTATGTGTGGCTTTCTGTAGGAAGCTCCCATAAAGGGTTGCATAATTGTGAATAAGCCTTTTGGAAGAAATGTGAAAGCTCCCATTGTGCTAAAACAAGGAAGGAGGCCAATGTTTGAGAGGAGGTTGCTGTAGTTTTGCCAAATTATGGAAGGAAAATGCATGAGGCCAATTTTGAAACCCAGCTGCATCTTTCAAAGTTAAATATATATATATTTATATGTATGGATTTCATTTTTTATTCTAGTTTTGAGTAAAATTACAACCCTATTAAAGGGGTGATTTAAAAGATTATTTTACAATTGCATAAAAATAATGTATCATGATCTATGTAACACACAATAAATACAACCACTCTTTTGCCCAATGTTCCAATGAAATAAATTTTTCAATGAATAGATTAAAACCTTTTTGACAGTGTCAATTCCTTGATGAAATCTAGCCATGACTCCCATTGTCTGCTCAATTCCACTTACCCACTGTTTTCTTAGCCAATTTTTTATCTACATAAAACCCAGACCTCAGCTTCGGTTAGGTAGAGCCCTGGGTGGTCCATCAGATATGTCAAGCTGAGTATTCACTGAAAGCTTGGTCTCACATATTTCTGTGTGGCTAGCATATCTTCTCCAACTTTTGTTTCCCGTGAGCCTGCACCATCTTCTGAGTCCAGGGCCAAACTTATTTTACAAGGTTCCATTGCTTTCAGACACATGGGGACTGCAGTTCCTCAGCCACACCAGGTTTGATCCCACCAATGGGTCTCAGCATGTGCTGCTTCCCACACTCACTGACATGGCTACCTGGCCGCACAAATCCAGGAGCATCATGCAAATGCAGTTGAAGCCTCTGCTCTGCCATTCACTAGTATATGTAACTCTGAAATTCAGTTTCTCAATGCTCGTGAAATGGGATTATAGAACTTGCTTTACTTATTCTATACGAGCTGTACGTGGCTCCCATGTGGTTAAAGTTCTTTGTAAAGTATTGCATTCTCTACAAGGTGAGTTATTATCATTAAAATGCATTTATTGTCTCTTCAATGAATTAAACTTAACTGATGGGGATGAACCATGCTTTCTACTCCATTGACTTAATAGAAGTTTAATAGGAACACAAAGCACTGAGCACTGCAGATTGTAGGCACTCATTATATGTTGCCCAAATTAAGGCTTCATCATTTATTACCAGACCAAGGAATAAGTCATTCAGTTAACAAATAGTTCTCAACCTCATTCACTGTGGAAAACACTAACCAATCCTATTGCTTGAGTACCTGGGATATTACTGGCAACTTTCAGAAAATCTTGAATCCTTCCAAGGCTCTTAGCTACAGATCCTGTCCTCAGTAAACACAAAAACTACTTAGAGAGACAAGCGTACAAAAGTGATTCATACAATAGTAGAGCTATATAAAGAGAGCTCCTTGCAAGATTGGTACTCAGCAATCAATGTGATTGTACTGGTTGTTAAAAATGTTGACTATGACACATTGCAGTGTGAACACACATGGCCAAGACACAGGAATCACAGAAGCCTAGTGAGGGTGCAGACCAAGTGTCTTAAGCCTTCAAGATGGAAAGAATTTTCCAGGAAACATTGACGGCTCACAGATGCTATCTGAGAGTCGGAGGCAATATGCAATTGTAGCAGTCCTTGAATATCTTTTAAAGTAAACAAACCATCCTTATGAATAATACATGACTGTTTGGCTGAATGCCTAGTGATTGCAGAAACTCTTTGGGGATAGCAGGTTAAGAGTCTGCATTTATTAAAAAATACAATAACAATAATAACAGTAATGAATCTTAACTCTTGTTTTTCCATCTTGTCTGCTTCAGAAATGCAGAATTGCTCAGATGTTCTAATTATTGAAAAATAAAAACAGAAAATGGACAGTCTTCTAAAATTTCACACAAGAGTTTTAGGCTCAAACCCTTTTCCTGGTACACTAGCAAGGTTCTTGGACTTGATACCACTAAGCTGCCATACCTCCCGCTTCCTCCTCGCTAAAGATAGGAATGCCTTTTTAAAACCAGATGTCTTGAATCAGGTCTCCCTATTTCTCCTGAGGGTCAATAGTAAGAACTTGGATGTTACTCATTACTCTGCTTTTCATGACACCTCCCAACCCCGTGTTCCTCTTTTACTGATCATTACTTTTTATTTGCACTTTGTTCATTTTATAACACTTTGTACCTTTTACAGGCATTTTGCAGTCATTACTTCTTAAGAGTCTGCATCAACCCTGCAAAATGGGCTGAATAAATAAAACAGGTGAGAAAATTCCCTTACAGAACAATTATGTAACCTGCCTGGCAATTCACTAGCCTTTTTCTACAATACACGTTTTCTCATTTTTAAGATTGCTGGTTCTCAGTATCATCCTTTCTGTTCAAATTCTCTTGCATCCTCACTTTATCTTGCTATCAACTTCTCTGGCTTGATGTCAACTGATGACTTTCTTTCCTTTATTGAGAATAAGTACTCAGCATAACAGCCATCTCCTTTTTAACCAACACAACTACAGAAACAGCTGCTTGCATGTGCAGCTTTTCCTTAGTTCTTCCTGTTGGGATACTCATCATTTTATTGAAGGAGGAACCCCCCCAACTTCATCCCCATAACTTGTGTTCCCCAAGGCTTTTGCCCTTGAAGCCACGGCCAAATCCTTAGATGTTCAGGAGTTAAAGATTGAGAAACCAAGGAGGAAGCCATACCTAAGAGGTTAAAACCTTAAGCAGAGCTTTTGCCATCCTCACAGAAACAAAGAAATAAAAATTGGAGTTTGAAGTCATTGGAAGAGGAGGGGACTTTTTTTTTTTTTAACATTTTATAAATAATTTATTGACCTATTGTATGAACACCAAAAAAGTATACATAACTGTGCAGCTCTTTGAATTTTCACTAACTGAACACAGCCAGGTAAACAATACCCAGATAAGAAACAAAATATCACCAGTATCCCCAAAGGCCGCCCCATGTCCACCTCCAAGAGTAATCACAATCTTGACATCTGACAGCATTGATTAGTTTCCCCTGTTTTTGTCTGGTTTCTTTCATTCAAGATTATGTTTGTGATATTTACATATACTGTTATGAGTAGTTCTAGATCAGTTATTCTAATTATTGCACAGTATTCTATTATGTGACTATATCACAATTTATTAATCCATTCATTCTGGATTAAGAAAATGTGGCACATATATACCATGGAATACTATGCGGCCATAAAAAAGGATGAGTTCATGTCCTTTGTAGGGACATGGATACAGCTGGAAACCATCATTCTCAGCAAACTAACATAAGAACAGAAAACCAAACACTGCATGTTTGCACTCATAGGTGGGAATTGAACAATGAGAACACTTGGACACAGGAAGGGGAACATCACACACCGGGGACTGTCGTGGGGTGGGGGGAGGGGGGAGGCATAGCATTAGGAGATATACCTAATGTAAATGATGAGTTAATAGGTGCAGCACACCAACATGGCACATGTATACATATGTAACAAACATGCACATTGTACACATGTACCCTGGAACTTAAAGTATAATAATAATAAAAAAGAAAAAGTTATAAATAGAAGACTGAGTGAAGGAAGTATTACATATATGAGCATGTGCTGTATGATTTCACTTACATCAAGTTCAATCATATGCAAAGCAAAGTAATGGTGATAGAAATCGGCAAATTTCTTTTCTTTTGAAAGCGATAAAGACCAGGAGGAAACTGGGGATGTTTTTCTAAGTTTCTTGTACTGGTGCATGTCTTGAAAAGGAATGGAGGTTTCACAAGAGTTAGGTAATATCTACCTGTACACGTTATTTGTGCATTTTTTCTGTGTGTATGTTGTGCTTCCATAAAAATCACTTAAAAGCACATGGTCCATTATCTCTCACTGAAAAAACAAAATCACCCATGATTTCTCAAGCCCTCTTGATACTGCATCTCTTATCCATTTTTCTGTACAGTCAGACTTCTGGAAAGTGTTACAAATGCACTTGCCTCTCACTTTCTCAATAATACTTTGCTCTTCAATTTACATTTTTTTTCTCCCAGATTCCACAAAGAATGCTCTTTATAAGGACACAAAAGAACAGACCATGATTCCAATTCCAGTAGGCCCTGTTCTGTCCTCATCTTCGCCATGTCTCAGCAACATTCAGTACTTCATAACTCTCGCTTTCCCAGAACCTTCCTTCCTTGACATGGGTGGGACAGCTTTATCGTGGTTTTCTTCTCAAGCTTTCGGATTCCTGGTTCACATCCTCCTTTACTGGCTTCTTCTTTGCATAATTTTTAAATGTTGGAGTTCATCAAACCTGTTTTTCAAAGTTTATCACCCCTCCAGTTTCAACCAGCAACTTCATAGATTTCTAAGTGAGTTTACCATTTAGGAGAACAATGCATTGTTTTCCAATGTGAAGTGCATTTTGTTTTCTTTTCTTTTCTTTTTCTTTTTCTTTTTTTTTTTTTTTTTTTTTTGGATGGAGTTTTGCTCTTGTTACCCAGGCTGGAGTACAATGATACAATCTTGGCTCACTGCAACCTCTGCCTCTCGGGTTCAAGCAATTCTCCTGCCTCAGCCTCCCTAGTAGCTGGAATTACAGGCACGTGCCACCACGCCTGGCTAGTTTTTTGTATTTTTAGTAGAGACAGGGTTTCACCAGGTTGGCCAGGCTGGTTTCAAACTCCTGACCTCAGGTGATCTGCCCACCTCAACTTCCCAAAGTGCTGGGTTTACAGGTGTGAGCCACCGGGCCTGGCTACTGCATTTTCATTTAATATTGTTGTTGTTTCCTTTTTAACCTCACTATCTGTTTTATATTTGTCTTATCTGTTCTTTTTTCTTTATTTCTCCTTCCTAATCTTCTTTTGGGATAATCAAGTATAATCAAGTATTTTTAATCATAATCTTTTCTATTAGTGACATTTCATAATTTTTTCACTTTATTATTTTAATTGTAAGTCTACATATTAAAATCTACTCTGTACTAGATTATTTAATAAAATAATGCTTTTTTTATGTCCAGAATCATGAAAGAATCTTATAGGAGTTTAGATCTTTTACCTCCTATGCATCTTCGTGTTAACATTGCCATGTGTTTAGTTTCCTCCACACCTGTTGCAAATTTCAATAGACACAATTATTGTTTTTGGTTTAAACAGTAATTATATTTTAATATTTACTCACAAACGTATATTTTCCAGTGTTTATTTCTTCCTGAATTCAATCTTTGTTGTTCAGCAATTGGACAATGGTGTACCTCAGTGTAGTTTTGTTCATATTTACTCTGCTTGGGTTTAGCTAAAATTATTGAGTATCTGCATGGATATAGTTCATCATTATTTGAAAATTCTCAATTGCTACATATTCAGTTATTTGCTTTTGTTCCACTCTCCAACTGGAAGTTCAAAGCCGCCAAATATACATATATATATGTATATGAGACCATCTGACCATAGTCTACCCATTTATTACAGTTTTCTTAACTTATTTGTTTTGTTGATACTATAAGTATATTTTCTATTGACATGTCTTTCAGTTTACTAATTTTGTTCAATATTGTGTCTAGGCTGTTGTTAAAATCATTCAACGAGCTCTTAATTCTATTTCATTATTTTGTTATAGACCATTATTTATTCTTTTTTGATAGATTTCAATTTTCCATTAAATTTTCTATTTTTACTCTATTTTACATTTCTTCTATATATTTTAACAAATTTATATTATTTGTCTAAAAAGTCACTGCCTAAGTCAGCTGTGGAGTGGCTTTTATTATTGATTTTTTGCTTGATTATATGTTATGTTTGCCTACCTCTTTTAATCTCCTGTCATTATTTTGTTGGACCTTGCTTTTTTCCTTTATATATTTGTAACAGCTTTATTGACGTGCAATTTGCTTACAATACAATTCAACCACAAATTATACAATGCAGCATTTTTTTAGTACATTCATGAAGTTGTGCAACTATCAAAACAACAAATTTGAGAACAATTTTATCACTCCAGAAAGAAATCCTGTACTCTTTAGCTATGACCAGCTCAGCCCCATCATTCCCCCAGTCCCCAATCAAAAGCAACAGCGAATCTGTGTTCTTCCTGTCTCTATACCTTTGCCAGTTCTGGACCTTTAACTCAAATGGAAAAACAGACCACATGGCCTTTGTGTCTGGCTTTTTACTAAGCATAAATTTTCAATGTTCTTCCACATTGTAGCATGAATTAGTACTTAATTCTTTTTTACAGTCAAATAATATTTCACATTGTCTAGATATATTCCATTTTGTTGATAGAGAAATATGATAATTTTGCAGTCTTTGATTTTGAGCTTTTATGTTTTCTGTCCTTATGGGAAGAATACCATATTAAGTTGGCAAGGATGCTTTGGGTAATGCACTGGACTTGAGGACCAATGTAAAATTATAAGTAAGAAATAGATTTTAGGTTCTTCCAAGCTGGACTTACAACAAATAATCAGGTCCTAATACATTTCTTTATAGCGTTCAGAGGAAGTTTTACAAAATTAGCTCTTTTTCAAAGTACTAAATTTAAAAATGTGCTGCATTTGAATCAGTCTTTTCAAAACAACAAGAATATTATTCCACAAACATATATGGAGCACTTATTTTGTCAGAGTCAGTGACCTTCAGGACTTAACAGTCTAATTTTGAAAAATCAACTAACAGTCACTGAAGATCCATGAAAACAAATGACGAACAGCGGGAGGGATAATACGTGAAGCACAAATGGTCAGTTTTTATGGGCAGATTGAAGCCCAGGTAGGTCAGAAGAATCAACTAGCTGGGTGTGGCAAAAGCCTGCCTGGAGGCAAGTTTGCCTCAGTTTCACCAGCTGCAGACTGGATTTTCAAGTCAACATTTGAATGACCCCTCTTTCCGCAGAAGAGACTGCCACAGTTCCAATGTCAGGCTCTCCATCTGTGCCACTGGGGGACTGAGGCCATTCTGGAATCAGTCGGTCTGGGGGTCCCTGTTTTCCTCACTGTAAACAAAATAAGTTGGACTCAATATTCTGCAACTTCTCCCAAAAGGCAGAGAATAGAACAGGAAGACTTCAGTATCTGCCATTTCTTAGATGTTTTTAATTAACACAAATTGTATATATTTATCATGTACTGCATGATGTTTTGAAATATGCATACACTGTAAAATGGCTTGGTTGAGCAAATCAGCCTATGCATCCCCTCACATACTTATCATTTATTTTGGTGGGAGGACCTGTTTTTAAGTAAACTATAGAGAAGAAAGTCAATGTTATTTATCTGCAGATGTGGTTTTCCAATTCATGTATTAGGCATATAGAATAAGAGGGTGATCAACTCAATACCATCATGAATTTTGGCATGCCCAGTTTGGATTTTAGCTGTAGTTAGTTTCAGTCACTTTTTGTTTCAAATGTTCTGAGGCTGAGTTTCTCTCTCGAGACTTTGTTTCCTACGCACAGTGAACCTGCAGGTGATTCAATCTGTCTTTTCAGTCCATTCCTCCAGGTTCCTATGTCTTAGCGCCCATCAGATATCACATGTTTTTCAAAAAGGACATGCATTTGAAGTTCCTCTAATCTCAACCCAGGTAGCCTTTAAAACTCAGTTGCTGCTTCAAGTGGTCTTCTGTGGATGGCAAGCCTAATTCAACAAATTCTCTGAAAGACATTAGGTTTCCGATGATTTCAGTCTACTTAAGAGAATGTTTTTCTACCTAGAATTATAGTTCTAGTCCTTTTGGCTTCTTTAGATTCCACATACATTTTAAAATAATTTTTAAACTGTGTTAGTTGTTCCAGTTACCGTAGCAAGAGTGATCACTGCCTCTACCTACAATATCCCATAACCAAGAAAGTTCTATTGCCATTTATTTAATTTTATGCAAAAATATTTCTTAAAATGTTGTCTGTCTCTTTCTCTCTCTCCCTTCCTTGCATGTGTGTGTGAGTGTATTCAAAAGCCTTATTGTACTAAGTAAAAGTTACATTGGTGTTTTATAGAAAAAAAAAAGTTTGTTTTTTTTTTTTTTTAAATAAAATAGAAAAAAAAAGTTTTCCCGTCATTACAAGTGTATGTAAAAGTTTCAAAAGATTTTGAAATATTTAAGCCAAATTTTAATTTGTTTTGATTTTGAATAGTAAATACACTTTATTTAGAAGTAATGTGACATTTTGGAACTCAAGGTAGGTAATTTTCTATAAAATTTTAATAATTTCTAGGAAAATTATTTTAATAAAATTTTCCTCAGAGCAATGCAAGTCACAAGTAAAAAATATAATTTCAAACAAATAAATATATTACAATGTTGTAAATGAGGGTGTAATACAATTTTACCAGGTAATTTGATTTGTATATTTGACATCTACTTTAATATTCAATCATAACAAATATTATGTGTAATAATATAACCCAATTCATCCACTAGGTATGTGATTTGTATTAGCTGTATCTGAATATAATTTGAAAATTAAACAGTTTTTGCTATGAAAAAAAATTTTATTGTGATACTTGAGTCCACAGTTTGAGTGGGGAAAGAGGAGCTTATAACTGAGTAACACATGAAGACTCAAATAAGTAATCTTCTTTAATATTGATTTGCTTCTACGTTTCATATTTATTCCAAAGCTATTTCCTCATTTTATCATTTGCTATATAATTATCAAAGCTAGTGTTTGAATCTTTCCTTATCTGAAAATATCATTTGGGGAAGAAAATAAGTGAAGCCTTTTTCCAAATACCTGTTATCTCACCCAGCTCCAAATCATAGTCTTTCCTCTTCCTTAAGAGCATCCAATACTCTGCAATAAGAACCACTGTTAGCATTTGTCTTTGTTCTGGCTTGATAGGTGAATAAATCAGGTCAGACAACGTGTATGGGCACCAGGGACAGCCAGAGGGTGAATGAGACAAGTGATGGCATGTCCTTGCTTCGTGAAGACACCTCATCAAATGACAACAAGATTCCTAGGGCCAGTGTGGGACCTTATGCCAGCAGGAAGGATGAACACATTGAATAACTGGCCACACTGACAGTGAGGGGTGGCATCTCGTCACCTCCAGCCTGTCCCTGGCAGCACCATCAGGTTTGTCTTTAGAGCTTTCTCTCCCTGCTTCTCATCTATCATCCTTACCCCTTCCACATTCTCCTGCTTTTATAATATGTGTGGAGAAACTAGTTATCAAATACCTCACAGCAAACTGTTGAAACAGGACAGTTCCCTGATTCTCCTTGCAGAATATGCTACAGGGATGTCCCCTGCTTGGTCGCACCACAGCTCAAACTCCTAGGGGCAGCATGGAGACAGGCAGGTGCAGAGGCCGGCAAGAGGCTTTTGGGCTCTGCCCCCAGGACAGCATCTAGGGGAGGGTGTCTGCGACTCTTGAAGCCTAAGAGGGTGTGTGTTATCAAACTCTTTTAGATTTGCCATCTGCAAATGCCTCATGCGTTAATCAACTCAATGAATCCTCTGCCTTATCCCAAAGGCCAGTGTCACAACCTTCTGCATCCCAAGTCCTTGCCTAGTGTACGGGAAGCATCAGATCACATGTGGGCTTGAAAGACGAGTGCAAGGTTTTACCCAGTGAGATGGATGGAGAGCCGGAAGTGAGGGATGGAGTGCAGAGTGGTGGGTGTGGCTCTCAGCGACATGGACTGGGAGCCGGAAGTGGGGGATGGAGTGCAGAGTGGTGGGTGTGGCTCTCAGCAATTTGGATGGGGACCCGGAAGTGGGGGATGGAGTGCAGAGTGGTGGGTGTGGCTTTCAGCGAGATGGACGGGGAGCCGGAAGTGGGGGATGGAGTGCAGAGTGGTGGGTGTGGCTCTCAGCGAGATGGACAGGGGAGCCGGAAGTGGGGGATGGAGTACTGAGTGGTGGGAGTGGCTCTCAGCGAGATGGATGGGGAGCCGTAAGTGGGGGATGGAGTAGGAAGGTGGTCTTCCCCTGGAATGGGGTCACTCAGCAGCTAGACTCCTTCCCGACCACCTCTGGCTGAACTCCCCGCCGCGTCCAGATGTCCTTTCTCTTCTCTTTTTCTCTGCCTTGTTCCTCATCACTGGTCTGCTGGTCCCGATGTTAAGCTGCTTGTGTGTGTCCCTGCTAAGGTCTCAGTTTTACATGGGGGCAGGATAGGGGGTGTGGTGAATCAAAAGGCAACTTTTTGAGCATGAAAATAGAAATCCCTCTCCTCGTTTAGGGCGGGTGTCTTCAGGCTTGAGGGTGGGGCCTTTGCCAGGGAACAGCCCTATTCTACCCAATATTTCCCTGTCTCCTGTCCGTATCACTGTGATGTGTGTGTGCAAATTTAATCTACTGCATAGAACCACTGGTCAAGGTTTAAAATACTCTAATCAGAAATCAGCCCCATCAGAGGTGGTAGCATTTAAAACTCACTGTACAAAAAAGAATTGTAATTATTAATAATGTTTGAAATTAATTTTATTGGAGAAATGGTAATATTAAAGTTGAGCAAGAGTTCATGAATTTTATCTAGATTTAATACATGGCTAAGATTTAAGCATCCAGCAAACACAGCAATGTAAAACCATGGCACAGCGCTCAAATCCAGGCCCCCATTACTCACCCCTCTCACTTCGCAAGCGGCTCTTTTAATCCAAGAAAAGGTCATGCATAGTGATAACTGGAGTCACATAGTTCAGAAAGTGGGACTTAACATGCTATGTGACCCCTTTTTAACTTGCTTGATAATAATGTTTTTATATCTTCTGTTTTTCCAAAGTTTATTGAAAATCTGATTTTACAGTGAGTATAATGTGACAAAAGAATATTTGAGTGTGTTACGAAAAATCAAGAAAAGATCATTTGGATACATTCTGAGAAGATGCTTTGTAATGGGAATTATTAAATGATTATATTTCTTCTCAGTAAAAACTGGAACATTGAAAGAAAAGGTGATCTGATCACTACTTAGAAAGTGAGGTTTAACTGTAAGAATTTTAGATATGATTCCATTTGGGAGTTGAACTCCTTGAATACTCTCTGCTGAATGTTCAGAACCGGTCCTAATCTGATCTGGCATGTACGAAGCTTCAAAGTCATCAATCTTGTTTTCACAACAACAAAAAAGCTGAATAAACGGAAAATCGCCAACTCGCCATGGCTCCATGGGAGAATTGAGGTCACAGGACAAACCACTGCTCCCCAAATTAGAGAGGGGTAGACAGACGGAGAATCACAGATTACCAAAGCAGAAGCCCAGAAGCAGAAACTGCTACTGGAGCTGATACCAGGCAGAAAACAGCAGAAAGAAGTGTGTGTTTCAGACCTTATTTAAGAAGTCTGTAGGGAACCCAAGCATGACACGAGACAGAAACAAGGACAGAAGAGGAAATGTTTTCCTATGACACAGATAGCTACAGAAAACAGCAAACACTGTCTAACTCACAGCCATTTAAACACAAAACCTCACGCTAAAGCCTGATGTACTTGAGCTGTTTAATGCAACCACCATGTCTGACTATCAACAACCAACTGCAAGTACATATTTAAAGATTAAAGAACAATAACTGGAAGAGACAGAATAAGCACCACCACCAGACAAACATGGCAGAGTTTTGGAATGATCAGACCAGGAGTTTTAGACAACTGTGATTAATATGCTAAGGGCTCTAATGGAAAAGTGAATAACATGAAAAACAACAGATAGGAAATGTAAGCAGAAAGATAAAAACTGTAATAAAGACTCAAACAGAAATGGTAGAAATAATTAAAAAAAAAACCACTGTAAGAGAAATGAAGAATGCCTTGGAGAGACTCAGCCATAGACTGGACATGACCAAGGAAAGACCCAGGGAGTTTGAAGGTAAGTCAATAGAAGTTTCTGAAAGTGAAAGGCAAATGCTAATTAAGAGATAAAACAGAGTATTCCAGAACTGTGAGACAATTACAAAAGGGCAAAACATTCATAATGGTGACACCATAAGGAGAAGAAACAAACAGACAGAGAAAACTTCGAATAAGTTTTAAAAAATTCAAAAATCTGAATAAAACTTGAAGTAATAACAATGGAAAATTTTTTAAAATTAGAGAAAGACATCAAACCACACGTTGAGAAAGCTCAGAGAACAACAAGCAGGATAGATACAAATTATATAGAAAACCATACACATATGTGTGTATATATGTAATTTGTGTATATACACACACATAGATATAAACTGTGGGAAATCAAAGACAAAGATAAAATATTGAAAGAAGTCAGAGGAATGAGACATTCTACATATAAAGAATTAGACTCCCTTTTATCAAATAAGAAAAAAGAGAGTAGAGAAAAATGCTTAACATTTTGAAAGATAAAAATCACCCACCTAGAATTACGTATCTATCAAGATTATCCATTAAAAGTGAGAGAGTTTCAGTTTTTGGTCTGACATGTAAATAGTTGGGAAGTCACCATTCTATCTCAACAATAAGTAAGAAGCTGAAGAAACTAAAAAATTAGCAATTATTCTTAGGTCTTTAAGAGCAGTGAGGTCACAGGGGCACCTGCTGCCCCCACATTTGGAGAGACTGACAGGCAAATACAGAGAATGACAACTGACCAGAGCAGATACCCGTGAGCAGAAACCTCCTGACGTGGTTTGGCTCTGTGTCCCCACCCAAATCTCATGTCAAATTGTAATTCCCAGTATTGGAAAAGGGGCCTGGTGGAGGTGGTTAAATCATGGGGGTGAACTTCCACCTTGTTCCTGTGATAGTGAGTGAGTTCTCATGAGATTTGGTTGTTTAAAAGTGTGTAGCACCGCCCCATTCTCTCCCTCCTGCTCTGCCATGTGAGGACATGCCTACTTCCCCTTCACCTTCCACCATGATTGTAAGTTTCCTAAAGCCTCTCTAGTCATGTTTCCTGTACAGCCTGAGAAACTATGAGTCAACTACACATCTTTTCTTCATAAACTACCAGGTAGTTCCCTAAAGCAATGTGAGAACAGACTAATATACCTCCTCAGGAACCAATGCTGGGCTAGAATAAACTCCTGGAGGTCCTTGGTGAACAAATTGAAGAAATTAGAATTTCAGGGAGACCAAGTCCCCAGGAGACAGTGACAGTTTTGTGAGTTTGACCTTGTGGAGCTTTTTCAGTTCTCACAATGAATATTGGAAAAAAAAAGAAAAAGAAAACAAACCCTCAAGTTATCTGATAGGGAGAGGGGAAAAGAAATCATTTAAAAAATACACCAGAGTCTTTGGTTCATCTCACAAAGGCCTACCCTCAGGAGAAAGTATTTATTGAAAGTCTAACCTGCTGGGGTTTGTCAGAGCCTAAAAGACCTGGGAGAAGTGTGCCAGCCAACTCCAGGCCATGCCAACCATCCTGTTCCACCTAAGGGTGGGAAGAGATGCACTTGTAAACTTCACAGTTCAGTGATACAAGCTCTCTGAAAGACTGAGTCCTGATTATAGTTCTATAGAAAGATTACCCCTGCTACCTTACTACAATATTATTGAAGGCCTGTTTACAGCAGTTCCTTTTACCCAGTACATCACGTTCACCTATCAAGAAAAAATTACAAGACACTAACAGGCAAAAAATAGTTCAAAGACACACAGTTAGCATCAAAACCAGACTCAGATATGGCAGAGGTGTTGGAATCAGACTGAGGATCTAAAATGTCCGTGATTACTATGCTAAGGGTTCTAGTGGATAAAGTAAACAGCATGTAAGAATAGGTTGGTAATGTAAGCAGAGGATGGAAATTCAAAGAAGGACCAAAAAGAAAAGCTAGAAATCAAAACGCTGTAACAGACATAAAGAATGCCTTTGATGGGCTTATTAGAAGACTGGACATGGCTGAAGAAAAAATAATTATGAGCTTAAGAATTGTATCAGTCCTTTTTCATGTTATTGATAAAGACATACCTAAAACTCGGCAATTTACAAAAGAAAGAGGTTTAATTGGACTCACAGTTCCACGTGGCTGGGGAAGCCTCACAAACATGGCAGAAGGCAAGGAAGAGCAAATCACGTCTTACATGGATGGCAGCAGGCAAACAGAAAGAGCTCATGCGGGGAACTCCTCTTTTTAACGCCATGAGATCTCATGAGACGTATTCACTATCATGAGAACAGCACAGGAAAGACTTGCCCCCATGATTCAATTACCTCCTACTGGGTCCCTCCAATGACACATGGGAATTGTGGGAGTTACAATTCAAGGTGACATTTGGGTGAGGACACAGCCAAACCCAGATCAGGTATATCTAAATAGAAACCTCCATAACTGAAAAGCAAAGAGAAAGATACTGAAAAACAGACAAAAACAGAATAGAGTATCTAAGAACTATGGGGAAACTACATAAGGTATAAGTAATGTATGTGTAATGAAAATAGCAGAAGAAGAAAAAGAAAAAGAGAAAGGATGGACAAAACAAATTTTGAAACAATAATCTGAGTTGTTGAAAAACTGAGTATTTCTTCAAATTAATGTCAGACACCAAACCACAGATTCAAGAAGCTCAAAAAATAGAAGCAGGAAAAATACCAGAAAAACAGCAATGAGGAATATCATTTTCAAACTACGAAAATTAAAGATGAGAAAAAAATTCCTAAAAGAAGCCAAAAGAAATACACATCTTCACTATAGAGGAACAAAGGTAAGAATTACCTCTGATTATCTTTAGAAACCATTCAAGCAAGAAGAGAAAAGAATGAAATATTTTAAATGTTGAAAGAAAAGTACCCCAACCTGGTTTTCTGTGAAGTGTGAAATTATTCTTCAAAAATGAAGAAGAAATAGGTTTTCTCAGATTACACAAAAATTTAGGGAATATATTGCCAGTAGGTGTGCCCTTCAAGGAATGTCAAAAAAAGTCCTTCAGACAGAAGTAAATAATATTATAGGTCATAAACTTTTATCTACTCAAAGAAAGGAAGGGCATCAGAACAGGAATCAGTGAAAGTAAAATGAAAACTCTTATTTTCTTATTCTTAATTGATCAAACAGATAAGAGTTTGTTCAAAATAGTAAGAGCCACAATACATTTAATTATGTAAGCTTATGTATCTGTGTGTGTGTGTGTATATATATATTATATATGCATATATTTATATATAAGTGAAATTAATGACAGCATTGATACAAGAGAAATAAAAGAAAAAGCAGGATTATTTTGTTATTATAAGGTCCTCACACTGCCTGTGAAGTGGTATAGTGTTTTTTAAAAGTGAATTTGGATTGATTGTAAAACCTTATTACAAGCACTAAAATAACCATTTAAAAAGCAGAAATAAAATACAACTGATATGCTAAGAGAGGAGAGAATGGAATCATGTAAAATTCTCAATTAAAACCACAAAAGGCAGCAAAAAAGAGTAAAAGATTAATCTAGGAACAAAGAACAAAGCAACAAATGGTAAACAGTAAGAAATATCGTACATTTATCAGCATCACTTTGAATATTAATGGTATAAACATGCCAATTAAAATACAGAGATGGTCAGAGTAGATCAAAAAAACAAGACCCAACTATATGTTTTCTACAAGAAACTCACTTTAAATACAGACACATATAGATTAAACATAAATGGATGGAGAAAAATATACCATGTTGATGCTAATTAAAAGAAAGTAGAAGTAGCTATATTAATTTTAGACAGGGCTGACTTCATAACAAGGGAGGTTATCAGTAACAATGAGGGGCATTACTTAGTGATAAAGAGGTGAATTTTCTAAGATGATATAATAGTCCTTAATGTATATGGGCCTCACAACAAAGCATCAAAATAGATGAGGCAAAAACTGATGGACCTGCAATAAGAAATAGATTAATCCACTTCAGCACCCATCTATCAGAAATGGACAGAGCCAGCAGGTAAAAATTCATCCAATACATTGTTGAACTCAAGATCACCATCAATCAACTAGATATTAGGGACATCTAAACACTACCTTTTCCAACAAGAGGAGAATATTTATTCCTCTCAAGCTCACATGGAACATTCACCATTATAGACCTCTTATTAGGATACAAAGCATACCTTAATAAATTTAAAATAATTGCAATTTTACAATGCCTGCTCTGATACCACAATGGAATGAAAATAGAAAATAATAGCAGAAAAATAACCGGCAAATCCCAAAATACTTAGAAAATTAAACAACACACATTTAAATAATGTGTGGGTCAAAGAAGAAAATGCAAGAGAAATTGTAAAATATTTTGAACTAAATGAAACTGAAAATACAACTAGTCAAAATATGATGTATAGAGAAAACACTTCTTAGAAGGAAATTTATATTATTGAATGTATAAATTTGAAAAAAGGTCTAAAATTAATCACCTAATCACCCAGCTTCAAAAATTAGAAAAAGAAGAGTGAATTAAATAGAAAGTCAGCAAAGAAAATAAATAATAAAAATCAGAACATAAATCAGTAAAACTGAAAATAAGAAATCAATAGAGAAAATCAAGGAAACCAAGAATTTGGTTTATTATTTAAGAAGATCATTGTAATTGATAAGGCTCTAGCCAGGGTACTTATGAAAAAAAGAGAGAACACAAACAATTGTATTAGAAGTCAAAGATTAAATATCACTTCATAACCCATGTACATTAAAAGGATAATAATTTAAAAAATACTATGAACAAATCTATTCCCACAAATTCAATAACCTAGATGAAACAGACAAATTCCTTAAAAAAATGCAATCCACAAAACTCTTACAAGAACAAATAAATAATCTGAATAAGCCTACATCTATTAAATAAATTGAATCAATAATTTATAACCTTCCCAAACAGAAGTCACCAGGCCCACATGAGTTCACTGGTGAATTCCACCAAACATTTAAACAAGAAATTATACTGATTTTCTACATTCTCTTTCAGAAAATGGAAGCAGAGTAAATGCTTCCTAACTCATTCTATGAAACTAGAATTACCTTAATATAAAAACTGGACAAAGATATTACAGGAAAGAAAACTACAAATGAATATCTATCATGAACATAAATGCAAACATTCTCAGCAAAATATTAGCAAATCATATCCAAATATATATATATAAATATGCATTACAACCAAGTGAGGTTTATTTCAAGTGTTGAAGACTGATTAAACACTAGAAGATCATTTAATACAATTCATCACATCAACAGGATAAAGAAGAAAAATTATACCAATAGATGTAGAAAAATGCATTTTATAAAACCAACAGCCATTCATGATTAAAAAAAAAAAAAAAAAAAAAAAAAAAAAAAAAAACTCTCCAGTAAACTAGGAATAAAGGGGACTTACCCCGACTTGATAAAGACTACAAAAAGTCCTGCAAATAACATGATACTTAATGGTGAGGAACCTGAAGTTTTCTAAGATCAGAAACAAGGGAAGGGGGGTCTCCTCTTGCCACTGCCTTTCAACATCACACTGGAAATCCTAGCTAATGGAGTAAGAGGGGGAAAAGAAATAAAAGGTATACAGAATAGAAAGAAACAAACATGAAAAGTAGCTCAACATCACTGATCATTAGAGAAATGCAAGTCAAAACCAAAATGAGATACCATCTTATGCCAGTCAGAATGGTGATTATTAAAAAGTCAAGAAACAACAGATGCTGGGGAGGTTGCGGAGAAATAAAAACACTTTTACACTGTTGGTGGGAATGTAAATTGGTTCAACCATTGTGGAAGATAGTGTGGCAAATCCTCAAAGATTTAGAATCATAAATACTATTTGACCCAGCAATCCCATTACTGGGTACGTACCCAAAGGAATAAGTCATTCCATTATAAAGGTGCATGTGTGCATATGTTCATTGCAGCACTATTCACAATAGTGAAGACATGGGATCAACCCCAATCCCCATCACTGAGAGACTAGATAAAGAAAACATGGTACATATGCACCGTGGAATACTATGCAGCCATAAAAAGGAACGAGATCATGTCCTTTGAAGGGACGTGGATGAAGCTGGAAGCCGTTATCCTCAGCAAACTAACTCAGGAATAGAAAACCAAAGACCACATGTTATCACTTATAAGTGGGAGCTGAGCAATGAGAACACTTGGACACAGGGAGGGGAACAACACTTACTGGGGCCTGTCAGGGGAGGGCCAGGGCAGGGGCGGTGGAGAGCATTAGGGAAACCTGCATATCCTGCACATGTAACCTGGAACTTAAATAAAACAACAAAATAAAATAAAATAAAATAACTATTGAAAAAAAGAAGAAAAAACCATTTGTTCACAGATAACATGGTGGTCTATTATAAAAATGTAAAAGGATCTGCAAAAGCAAACAAACAAATACCTGTAACTAATAAGCAATTGTGGCAAGGTTGCAGTATCCAAGGTAAATACTCAAAAGTCAATTACTTTCCTATATACTAACAATGAATAAGTGGAATTTGAAATTAAAAACATAATACAATTTACGTTAGCAACCCCTCAACAATGAAGCACTTAGGTTTAAATCTACCAAAATATGTACAAGACCTATGTGAGAAAAAGTGAAACCCAGACGAAATAGATCAAATAACTATAGAGAAATTTCATGTTCATAAATAGGAAGTCTCAATATTATTAAGATGTCAGTTATTCTAACATGATCTGTAGATTTAACATGATCACGGTCAAAATTCCAGTAAGTTATTTTGTAGATACTAACAAACTGATTCTAAAGTTTACAGGAAGATGCAAACAGTTCTGACTAACCAACACAGTATTGAGAAAGAATGAAGTCAGAGGACTGACACTACCTGACTTCAAGACTTACTATGGTCAATGTAATATTTGTGAAAGAATAAACAAATAGATCTCTGGAACAGAATAGAGAGTCTAGGAATATACCCACGTAAATATAATCAACTTATCTTTGATAAAGTAGAAAAGGTAATACACAGAAGAACAGATAGTCTTTTCAACAAATGGTATGAGAATAAATGAACATCCACATGCAAAAAGTGAATGCAGACACAGACATTACACTTCACAAAAATTAACTGAAACTAAATTTCATAGAAAATAAGACAGTAGGAAATCTGGATGACCTAAAGTTTGTTAATGACTTTTAAACACAGTACCAAAGGCATGAAAAATTGATAAAGTGGACTTCATTAAAATTAAAATGTTCTTCTTTCTAAGACAGTAAGAAGACCAGCCACAAACTGGCAAAAACTATTTTTAAAAAACATATCTTCTAAAGCACTGTTATCCAAAATATACTAAGAATACTTAAAACCCAACTTTAAGAAAATGAACAACCCAATTTAAAAATGGGGCAAAGACCTTAAGAGATACATCAATAAACAAAGTATATAGATGACAAATAAGCATATGAAAAGGTATTCTGCATCATGTGTCATCAGAGAAATGCAAATCAGTATGCAGCTGGGTTCAATTTTATGGTATTTTGTTGAAGACAGTTTGTGATTCATAAGGCATATCATTCTGTATATTTTTTGTGGTATTTGTCTGGCTTTGAGATGACAATAATGACCTCATAAAATAAACTGGATTATTTTATCTTATATTTTTAATAATCATTTGAAAGCTTAGTGTTAGTTCTTCTTTAATCATTTGGTAGAATTCAACTGTAAAGCCAACTGGGCCTGGACTTTATGTGGGTGTATGTGGAGGAGATTTTAATTAGTCATTAAATCTGTTTTATTTTTATAAGTCTGCTGGGGTTTTCTATCTTTTAGTCAATTTCAGTAGTTTGTGTCTTTCTAGAAATTTGTCTGATTCTTTGAAGTTATCTAATTTATTAGCAAGCAATTTTTCAGAATAATAACTTACATCTCTTTATATTTTCGAAAGGCTGGTGGTAATTGCAAATGTTTCACTTTTGATTTTACTAATTTGAGTCTTTTTTTTCTGGGTTTTCTAGATAAAAGTTTGTTAATTTTGTTGATCTTTTCAAAATACTAACTTTTGGTATCGTTGATTTTTCTCTATTGTTTTTGATTTCATTTATTTCCACCCAATTATTTACTATTTCCTTCTTTTTGCTTGCCTTGGGTTTAGTTTAGTTACTTCCCTTTATCTAGTGTATTCAGATACAAAAGTAGGTTATTCATTTAAGATCTTTATGCTTTTTTAATATAGATATTTACAGCTATGTATTTCTACCTAAGCATTACTTTGCATCCTATAAGTGTATCTTGTGTTTTTGTTTTTATTAACATAAAATATTTTTAAATTTCTTTTGTGATTTCTTCTTTGATCCATTTGTGACTTAGCATTATGTTAACTTTTACATATTGTGAATTTCCAAATTTTTTTAATTTCTGATTTTATTCCACTGTGGCCAAAGAGCAAATTTTAGTGATTTCAGTCCTTTTTAATTGGTTGAGCCTTGTTTTATGGCTTAATTTATGGTCTATGTTGTAGAATGTTCAACATTAAATGTTCAATTTAAAGAGAATGTGTAGTCTTTTATTTTGAGGTGAAATATTCTATCAATATCTAATAAGTCTAATTGTTTCTAGTATCATTCATGCCTTCTGTTTCTACATTGATCTTCTATTTGGTTTTTCTATTTATTATTGAAAGTAGGGTATTGCATTCCCTAACACCTATTGTTGAATAGCTTATCTTCCTTTCATTTATGTCAGTTTCTTCTTCATTCATTTTAGGCCTCTGTTTTTAAATGCATATATGTTTTAAATATTTATATTATTGAAGATTTGGCCCATTATCTTCACAAAATATCCTTCTTTGCTTCTAGCAATAATTTTTGTCTTAAAGTCTATTTTGTCTGATTTTAAACCACTCCAGCTCTATTTGCAAGGTGTATCTTTTCCTTTCAACATATCTGTGTCACTGAAGCTAAAGTATGTCTATTGTAGATAGCATAACATGAGTGGTTTTATTTTTAATCCATTTTGGCAATCTCTGCCTATTCATTAAAGGGTTTAATCCATTTACATGTAATATAATTAACCAAGATTGTCTATACATGTTCAATTCTGCTGTTTGCCTTCAATATGTCTTATATCTTGTTTCATTTCCATTCTTCTATGATAATATTTTCCATTAAAGCATTTTATTTCCTCATCATTTATTTTACTGTATTTTAGATTGTTTTAGTATTAGCTTGTTGACTATAATTAAGATTTTAATTTAAAACAACATAATTTTTTTCTTTGCCACTCAAATTGACTTTTGTATTCCTGCAGTTAATTTTTTATTTTAGTTATTGTACATTTCAACTACAGAATAACCACATTTTAAAAATAATTTATATGTCTCTTTTGATATTCTATTTTTGATAAGACACCATTTTATTAGTTCTTTAGGAAATGTTTCCCTTAGTATTTGAAAATATTTAAAATATATGTTTTAAAATTTTTGTATAGTAAGTCCAAAGCTTAAGCCTTCTTAGGGACAGTTTCTACTTTTTTCTTTTGTATGAACCTTATTTTTTTGTTTCTTTGATATATCATAGTTTTTTGTTGAAACTGGACTTTCTACATAATATATAGCAATCATATATCATGTATTGCTTCCATATCGTTGCAATCATATCACTTTATTCTCAGGATTTGTTTTTGTTGTTGGTTATTGTTGTTCTTTTTCTTATTGCTATTGGTTTTGACTAATTATGTAATACATTTTTTTTTAATTTCTAGCCACTGAGGTTGACTTAATTGTCAGCTGATTAGACAGAGAACTGTCTAGAATCAGCTTTTGCTGGGGGCTCTGTGTATACATTGAGGCACACCTTCAATTACATACCGTTTACAATTATACCTGAGTTTTCACTGTCTTTTTGCACAAGGCCTCAAGGTCAACTACAGGTGAAAGCTTAGGGCTTCCTTAGGTCTTTTCTAGGAATGTACATAGCCTTGTCCACATGCAATGCTGAACAAGTGATTATGGCCTTCTAGGTCCTTAGGAATATTTCAGAGCTTTTCAAAGCCCCCCGTGAACATCTCATCTCACTCTCCATCTTTGTCTTTTAAGCTTTTTGTTCAGTTCATTGTTTTTCCCAATTGCTATTACCTATGCTGGCAGCTGCAATATTAATTTAATTGCTGTTGGTTTTATCCAACAAACAACCCCAGGAAAAAAAGACTGTTTCCACAGGGTGAGCTATAAGTCAGCTCAAATAAAGACAAATCTTATGAGTGTGGTTTTCCAAGGAAATACCTGACAGTCAAATAAAAACACATATATAGGAATTGGGATTTGTAAAAGCTGTAGCCCATTTCTGTCCCATAATGAGGCTGTTTGGCTGCTGGTTTTCACTATGTTTGAGGACTACTAGTTTTCAAGGCTACTATGAGACTTGGGAGAAAATATGGAACTATGGCTGATAAAAATACTGCAAAGTTCACTATTCTTAAGAAAATGTAAATATTTTTATGAAGAAACATTTTCTGGATTTTTGCAAGCCTTTAGCTCATCTGCAGAATTTTGAAAAAGTTGATTTTGATCATTTTTGCTGGTGAGCTTGTTGATTTTTGGGCTAAGAGATTTTTTAGACTTCCTACAATATGTATCATTGCTATTAATAAATAAATGTTGAAAGCATAAACAATGAACAGGAAAATCTATAGTGTTCCTATATAATAACTAATAGAATATGCAGAAGTTTTCAAAAGTATTCGAATCAACATTTTAAAGTATAGAATCTTTAAGACCAGAAAAAAAGAAAGCCAAGGACTAACTAGTCTAATTATATTTACAGCTCTACATTAGATGTAACCCAATGGTGACTGGCACCTATCATTTGCCCACCTCCACGCTCATGCCTAGGGACCAAAGTTTGTATCTTCTTATGGGTATTGATATGGAGAGCAGGCCAATGCTGGAAAGGAAGATGTCAGTTAATCCCAACTCCCTATTCCTGGTATTCCACCATCCTAATATTCCAAAACTAAATGACGAAAGCAGCTGCAGTTATCACAAAGGAAAACCTCTAATTCTCTCTGGCACTCCGGAATGAATAGCTGCATGGCTCCATTCTGTCAGCTTATTACATTTGAAATGATGCTACTTTGCAGTTGAGTTAATTCACTTTTTTCATCTTACTCATCACAATACAGTCTAGATGGGCGGTATCCTCTAGTGCACCACAATGACTAACGTATGCATGTGTGTATGTTTCTTCATCTGTCCTTATGGATGGATGTATTTAGATTGAACATTTGTGGCTTTTTTATTATGAAAAAGTTCTCATAGAGAAAAGCTGAAAAATATTACAATGAATATCCACACATAAACACATTGGATCAAAAATTGTTAACATTTTAACAGATTTGTTTTCTAATATATATGTTTGTTTGTCTAAACAATTTAAAATTCAGTTACAGACACTGCAACCATTCATCTCTAAATGTTTCAGCATTTGTTTTCAAATACGCCTTTATCCTGCCTTACTGCAATATCATTAATACACGTACACAAACTAATAACAATTCCCTATTAGTCCTCTAATGCCTATTTTATATTTAACTTTCCCAAATTGTTACAAAAATATATTTTAATAACTTTTATCAAACTGGATTTAATTCTACATTTGTGATTTTTACACTGCATGCATATGCTTCCTATCTTTCTGTGTTTACATGATAGTGACTTTTTATGGAGAGTAAGCCAGTTTTCTTAAAGAAAAGCTTACATTTTTGATTCATGTAGATATCTCCTCATGCTGTCATTTAAGGTATACACAGAGATGTCTTCTTTCCCCCCACCCTCCTCAGCCCTATTTTCCTAATAAGTAATCATCATTCTTAGCTTAAGATTTATATTTCTCATGTTTTGTTTTGAAAATATCAGAGTACATACACACACACACATGCACACACACACAAAACCCCTCTGCAAGGCTGGTGTATACAAAATGTGGTCTCTCCTTGAAATTAAGAAACAACAAACACATTTGTGTATTTACAGGTTAGAAAGAGTTATTGCCCCATGGGCTTCAAAAAACATCCTGGGAGCAACTCAGAACAATAGCTGTAGGTTGCAAGGGTGGGGATCATGGCCCACTCTACACTCAGACCAGAATATCTCAGGGAGCAAGACCTTCAATACTCCCACAATACTAGGGAGTATTGTGAAGGTTGGGCAATGAAGCTTATATTTAGCAGGTAAGAGTAATAAAACCGAAGCATACCTAAGTTAATTTTCAAACTACACTGCGAGATAAGCAATTTTTCCTCCAGTTACTGACACATAAGTTTAGAAAGAAAAATAAAACATGTCATCACTTGCAGAAGACATTATTCTGTATCTACAAAATTCAAGATACTCTGCAAACTATTAGAATTAATAAGTCAATTTAATAAGTTAGTTGCATATATCATTGATATGGTTTAGCTGTGTCCCCACCCAAATCTCATCTCGAATCATAGTTCCCATAATCCCCAAGTGTCGAGGGAAAGACCTGATAGGAGGAAATTGAATCGTGGGGATGGTTACCCTCAGGATGTTCTTGTAATAGTGAGTGAGTTCTCATGAGATCTCATGGTTTTACAAGGGGCTCTTACCCCTTTGCTTAGCACTTCTCTCCCCTGCCACCATGTGAAGAAGGCCATGTTTGCTTTCTCTTCTGCTATGATTATAAGTTTCCTGAGATCTCCCCAGCCATGCTGAACTGTGAGTCAGTTAAACCTCTTTCCTTTATAAATTATCCAGTCTTGGGCAGTTCTTTATAGCAGCATGAGAATGGACTAATATAGTAAATTGGTACTACAGAGAGTGGGGCACTGCTGTAAAGATACCCAAAAATGTGGAAGTGATTTTGGAACTGGGTAACAGGCAGAGTTTGGAACAGTTTGGAAGGCTCAAAAGAAAACAGGAAAATGTGGGAAAGTTTGGAACTTCCTAGAGACTGAGAGGCCTCAGAAGACAGGAAGATGTGAGAAAGTTTGGAACTTCCTAGAGACTTGTTGAATGGCTTTGGCCAAAACACTGATAGCAATATGGACAATGAAGTTCAGGCTGAGGTAGTCTCAGATGGAGATGAAGAGCTTCTTGGGAACTAGAGTAAGACTGAATCTTGCTATACAAAGAAACGGGTGGAATTTTATCCCTGCCTTAGAGATCTGTGGAACTTCGAACTTGAGAGAGATGATTTAGTGTATCTGGCAGAAGAAATTTCTAAGCAGCAAAACATTCAAGAGGAATCAGAGCATAAAAGTTTGAAAATTTTGCAGCCTAACGATGTCATAGAAAAGAAAAACTCATTTTTCTGGGGAGAAATCCAAGCCCACTACAGAAATCTACATAAGTAATGAGGAGCCTAATGATGTTAATCACCAAGAAAATGGGGAAAGTGTCTCCAGAACACATCAGAGACCTTCATGGCAGACATTCCCATCACAGGCCCAGAGGCCTATGAGGGAAAACTTGTTTTATTGGCTGGGCCTAGGAACCCCTGCTCTATGCAGCCTCAGGACATGGTGCCCTGTGTCCTACCTGCTTCAGTTCCAGCTGTGGCTAAAAGGGGACAATGTATAGCTCACGCCATTGCTTCAGAGGGTGCAAGCCCTGAGCCTTGGCAGTTTACATGTGATGTTGAGCCTGCAGGGGCACAGAAGTCAAGAATTGAGATTTGGGCACCTCTGCCGAGATTTCAGAGGATGTATGGAAACACCTGGATTTCCAGGCAGAACTTTGCTACAGGGTGGAGTCCTTATGGAAAACCTCTGCTAGGGCAATGCAAAAGGAAAATGTTGCATTGGAGACCCCACACAGAGTCTTCATTGAGGCACTGCCTAGTGGAGCTGTGAGAAGAGGGCCACTGTTCTCCAGACACTGGATGGTAGATCCACTGACAGCTTGCACTGTGCTTCTGGAAAAGTTGCAGGTACTCAATGCCAGCCCATGAAAACAGCTAGGAGGGGGTCTGAACCCTGCAAAGCCACAGAGGCAGAGCCGCCCAAAACCATGGGAGCCTACCTCTTGCATCAGCATTCCCTGGATGTGAGACATGGAGTCAAAGGAGATCATTCTGGAACTTTAAGGTTTAATAACTGCTCTATTGGATTTTGGACTTGCATGGGGCCTTTAGCCCCTTCATTTGGGCCAATTTCTCCCATTTGGAATGGCTGTATTTACCCAATGGTTATACTCCCACTGTATCAAGGAAGTAACTGACTTGATTTTGATTTTATAGGCTAATGGGCAGAAGGGACATCCTTGTATCAGATGAGACAATGGACTTGAACTTTTGAGTTAATGCTGGAATGAGTTAAGATTTGGGGGGACTGTTAGAAGGGCATGATTGTGTATTGAAATGTGAGAACATGAGATTTGGGAGAAGCTGGGGCATAATGATATGGTTTGGCTGTGTCCCAACCCAAATCTCATCTCGAATTGTAGTTCCCATAATCCCCATGTGTTGTGGGAGGAACCCAGTGGGAGGTAGTAGAATCATGGGAGCTGTTACCCTCATGCTGTTCTTATGATACTGAGTGAGTTCTCTTGAGATCTGACTGTTTTATAAGAAGCTTTTTCTCCTTTGCTCAACACTTCTCTTCTACTATTGCCATGTGAAGAAGGATGCGTTTGCTTCTCCTTCTGCCATGATTGTAAGTTTCCTGAGGCCTCCCTAGCCATAAGGAACTGTTAATCATTTAAACCTTTTTCTTATAAATTACCTAGTCTCAAGCACTTCTTTATAGCAGTATGAGAATGGACTAATAAAATCATCAATATATAGATCTCAATTATATTTCTGTAAAGCATCAAGAGTCAATAAAACCTTATTATGAAATGATTTATTAAAATGTTAAAATATATTACATTTAGAAAAAAACTAATGAAATATTTTCAAGATCTTTGTGCACAATGTGAAAATATTGTGAAATATTACTGAGACTAAAGTAGAATAAATGGAAAGATATTCTACGTTTATAGATACTATAAAATTCAATATTGTGAACTTATTTCTTCTTCTCAGCTTAATCTATAGTTTATGTGTGAGCCTCAGTTAAAATTTTAATAGGGTTTTTTAAAATAAAAATTGATGAGCTGATTCTAAAATTATATGAAAATTAAAGGGGCTGAGAAAACCAATGTGGATTGCAGTAGGTGTATTTCACAAAAAACTAATATACAAAATGTATAATGAACTCTTCCAATCATGAGAGAAAAGACAGATAATAATGGGCAAAAGAGTGGATCCAAATGGCCAATAAACATTTGAATAAATGCTGAACCTCATATGTCAACAGGACATGTAAGTTAAATCATAATGTACTCTATACTCAAGAGGATGGCTAAGGTGAAAAAGATAAAATGTATCAGGTGTTCAAAACATCATCTTCAAGTAGACTATTGGATTAACCAAAATGCCAGGGGCTCACTTTCTTTGGAGTGAAGGGAGGTAAGGAAACAATGGATTTTGGAAGATCTGGTGGCTTCTAGGACTCTCGATGGGCCACATGATCTAAACATTTTACCATTTTACTATTTTAACATATACATATTGAAAATCTCTGGCCGGGCGTGGTGGCTCAAGCCTGTAATCCCAGCACTTTGGGAGGCCAAGACAGGCGGATCACGAGGTCAGGAGATCGAGACCATCCTGGCTAACACGGTGAAACCCCGTCTCTACTAAAAAATACAAAAAACTAGCTGGGCGAGGTGGTGGGTGCCTGTAGTCCCAGCTACTCGGGAGGCTGAAGCAGGAGAATGGCGTGAACTCGGAAGGCGGAACTTGCAGTGAGCTGAGATTCGGCCACTGCACTCCAGCCTGGGCGACAGAGCGAGACTCCGTCTCAAAAAAAAAAAAAAAAAAAGAAAATCTCTTACAAGCCTTCATCATATGCCCAAAATGATCAAAGATGTATTTGTCTTTATCCCTATCTTCAAAACATTGCAAATTAAGAAGAGAATTGTATAAGCCAGATATAGGTGCAGCACCTAAATCTATACATTTATTAGAGGACTACAGAATTGTTTAAGATCTGAAGAATGAATTATTATCTCTAAACTAAGAAGTGAAAGTACAACCAACCACGACGAGGATGTTAAGTTTCTACCAAACTTAGTAGTGTATCAATTTCATTAGTGGATAAATTATGATATTCAAAAAAATTGTATTATAAATGGAGATAATCAGTTCATTCAATTCTTTAAATTTCAAGAGTTTTCAAGTATGTACAAACAGTGCTGAAGAAACACAGCCAGTTTAAAATTTCAAATTTTTAAAAGATAAATTATAAAATACAATAACAATTTTAGAGAAAAATTAAGTTAGATATTGCCTATGAATATGTTCAATATAATATAAGTTAACATTCCCAAATATGAAAAGGCCTATAATCTCTGAGGTCTACAAATAGTCTTGTCAAGGAAAAATCTTGAACCATTGTGTTCTTATTAAAAAAATGAGAGATTTTAGTAAATATTCTTATTCATGTTCTTAATAGAAATTTACTTAAAAATGGATTCAATAAGCATAGTTTTTAAACGTTCTAAAAACTTTTTGTACTTTCAAAAATGCTTATATCTTCGTGGTTTTCTTTCCTCTTTTCTGGCACATTTTGTGTTAGACACTGTTAATTATTGTGAGTGTTTCAGAATCGTTTATTAATAAAATATGACATTTCCCTGGCAAGAAAAGTCCCATTAGTGCTTTGCTATAAAAGCCCCATAAATGGAATTCTAAGTAGTTTATCAGTTTCCTGTTCTCTTTTTGAATGAGAGCCTGAGTCGTTAAAAACAGTAAGCACTAAAATGATTTATTTTCTTCTAAATAGAGATTACTTAATTTAATTAAATATGCTTTGTGCTTCTCGATTGCCACAAAGTGGTTCCAGCAAACTTCTAACTCATTATTTAATGCACCCACAGCCTCAGTGGAATACTAAGAGTACACAGGTTTTAGACCTTTTAGCTCCACTTTGTAAACAGCTTTAAAAATTCAATAACTCTCCGGAAATTCTATGTAAGACCGTGAAAGTTGCATAGCACCTGATCATTTTTTACCAAAGTTACTGTACTTGCTTTAGTCCTCCTGTAGTTGGAATTTTTTGTACATGTATTTACAACATAGAGACTAAGAATTATCACCACAAACATTAAGGATTGCATTTAAAACTTCCCATGACTTTATTTAACTCACCCTGATTCTTTTCATCTCTGTACACACAGATAATTTTCGTGTTTGAGAGCTTCATTTTCCAAGTTTGAAATTTAAAAATGTAACAGTTTCACAATTTAAAATAAAGCTTGCTTGATTTTGCTGAGAAAGAGCAAAAAAGAAAAGAAAGTGAAATCTGCAGTTTTCAAATTATGATTATACTGCTTCTCACTGAATTTCTTACATCGTAAAATCACACTGGCATTCACAAAAATTACTTTTTTCTTTGAACATAAACATAAGTTGATGGCATTATTTTCTTGGTAACTTTCAGACTACAGTACTTTGAAACCAAAGCAGGCATAAGCATTGTTGATAGAAGCCAAAGAGACAGTAGCACCTGCACGTATGTGTAGTAGTCAAGGACCCTGAAGTTAGACAGAGTTTGAAAACTAATTTCACTACCACTGGCTATAAGGGAGGCAATATTTCCTCTCTGAGTCTCAATTTTTTCTCCTGTAAAATGACAATTATAAGAGTATGTGTGTCATTTATTGCCAGGAATAAATGAGTCAATACAATCGTGCCCTGTGTAGCAATATTTCAGTCCGTGACGAACAGCATATCCTATAGTGGTCCCATAAGATTAAAATGGAGCTAAAATATTGTATTGTCTAGTGACATTGTAGTCATCTTAACATCATAGCACAATGCATTACTCATGTGTTTGTGGTGATGTTAGTGTAAACAAGTCTACTGCCTTGCCAAGTCCTATAAAACTATTATGCAAGTAGTACATTAATACTTGATAATGATAATAAACAACTTTGTTACTGGCTTAGGTATTTAGTATACACACTTCTAATTGTTACTTAGAGTCTACTTATTAAAAAACAAGTTAACTGTCAGCTTCAGGCAGGTCTTTCAGAAAGTATCCAGAAAAAAAGCTTTGCAATCATAGGTGATGACAGGTCCATGCGTGTTACTGTCCCTGAAGACCTTCCAGTGGGGCAAGATGTGGAGGTGGAAGACAGTGATATGGATGATCCTGACCCTGTGTAGGCCTAGGCTAATATGTGTGTTTATATCTCAGTTTTTCAATAAAACAGTTTAAAAAATTAAAAATAGACCAAAAGCTTATAGAATAGGGATATAAATGAAGAAAATGTTTTTGTAAAGTTGTACAGTGTGTTTGTATTTTAAGCTAAGTGTTATTACAAGAGTCAAAAAGGTTAAAAATGTAAAGTTATAAAGCAAAAAAGTTACAGTGAGCTAAGGTGAATTTATTATCGATGAATAAAAACACATAAATTTAGTGTAACCTAGGTGTACAGTGTTGATGAAGTCTACAGTAGTGGATAGTTATGTCCCAGGATGTCACATTCACTCACCACTCACTCATTGACTCACCCAGAGGAACTTCTAGTTCTGCAAGCTTCATTCATGGTAAGTGTCCTAGACACGTGTACTATTTTCAAAAATCTTTTATACCATATTTTTATTGACCCTTTTCTAAGTTTAGATACACAAGTACTTACCATTGTGTTACAGATGCCTGCAGTACTCAACACAGTAATGTGCTGTACAGGTTTGTCACCTGGAGCAGCAGCCTATACCGTAGAGCCTAAGTGTGTGGTGGGTTGTCCCATCCAAGTTTGTGTAACTGCACTCCATGATGTTCCATGGTGCATTTCTCAGAATCTATCTCCATCATCAAGTGATGCATGGCTGCATATCCAGATTATTTACCACAGCATCTGTCACATAGTGAGCACTCAAGAAATGTTAACTTGTATCAGTTACAGTTGATTTAGCACCACTTTTATGCTAGACTTTTACACTTTATGTACAATCCATCCAATCTTCACAATCTTGCAGAGTAGATATATGTTGTCATTTACAAGCGATGAGCCATGGCAGCAGAATGATTTGCCCATGGCCTTAGAAGAGATGAATGTCAGAACCAAAGGTCAATCCAGCTCTAGACCACCAACTCTCAACGTTTTCTAACCTAATGCCTCCCATCCAGAAGAGAGAAATCTGAAAAACAAATCAAAATCCAAAAATAAAAGTCTTGCTTTGGGCACACCCAATACCTGAAAAACCCAAAACATCACATCTTTTGTAGGTAAGTGACATGGTTTGGCTGTGTCCCCACCCAAGTCTGATTGTAGCTCCCATAATTTTGACATGTTGTGGGAGGGACCTGGTGGGAGATAATTGAATCATGGGGGCAATTTGCCTCATACTGCTCTTGTGGTGGTGGGTAAGTTTCACGAGTTATGATGCTTTTATAAAGGGTTTCTGCTTTTGCTTGGTTCTCATTCTCTCTTGCCTGCTGCCATGGAAGGCATGCCTTTCACCTTTTGCCATGATAGTGAGGCCTCCCCAGCCACGTGGAACTGTGAGTACATTAAACTTCTTTTTCTTTATACATTACCCATTCTCGGGTATGTCTTTATCAGCAGCGTGAAAATGGACTAATACAGTGAGAAAAGAAAGCTGATGAAAAACCAAAGGGAAGTTGGAAATGTTTTGTATTCACTGGATTGGGGAGTTTGGGAAAAATCTCAGCATCCTCAGCTCAATCCCTTCCCCAATCTCCATAAATCCGTCTTCCTAGACATGGGAGATCTAGGGAATATGTCATCAGACAACTTCCAAAGGACAGCAACCAAATAGAGGTCCCAGAGTCAAGCAGGTCACACTTGCACAACCATACCCAACCTGCAGAGCTGTCAGCTCACGGATACTCAGGAAATGGATGTCTGCTTGTAGATCACAGCTTAGAGGCTGACGCTCTGTCTACCTTACCTAGAGTAAAGGGTGGATGGCTTACCCTTTCAATTGCTAACACTCTTGGTAGATTTTTAGAGACATAGGTGCATAGAGAAAATACATCTCGTTTTTAACTTTGTACTTTCCCCCTTTTCCTCACTCTCAGTTGACAACAAGAGTTTTTATTTCTCTGAGAAACTAGAAACTAGAAGAGACTTTGCACAAACTTAACCCACCACATAAACCCACATGAATAGAATCTCACTCACATGCTTGCTTTCCAGGTGGTATCCACAGGTAAGTAACCTATGATTCTTAATTTAAAGCCACTTCCTCTGCTTGCGCATAGACATCCCCCATCAAAAGCTTAGCACAAGTGCTGCATGAGTTAAGCTCATCAAACACCACCTACTTCTATGAGGAGAAGAAAAATAACCAGAGAGAGAATCCATGAAAAAGACAGAGATGTCCTTAACACATATGGGCTTCACGGTCTTAATTCCAGGGTCCATCACAGGTTACATTAAAGCTCAGAGTCTGTTGTGTCCTCATTAAAGCAAAAGACAAACTTCCAAGCCTACAAGTGTTGTATACTAAATATAGAATTAACTTTGTGTTTTACTTCCTCATAAACATCTCAGTTGTAAGGGGGAAACAAATGTGTAGCTTTACTATCTTGGGAAACTCTAAAGAACAGTTTTATTAAGAACTGTCTCTTCCATCTCCTAACTCTCTTAGCATAAATTTTTATTTCTCCCACCAAAATGTATCATTGCACTTAAAAAATGTTTCTCTGTCTATCTATCTCCGAACTCTGGTTTGCAAACCTCTTGAAAGCAATATAACATAGCATGTGCATTTATAAATAATTTACAAGCAAATGAGGATATACACACGTGTGTATACATATGTTTGTGTGTATATATATGTCTGTGTATACGTGTGTGTAGGTGTGTACGTGTTTATATATGTGTGTGTGTTTATATATAAGTGTGTGTTTATATGCATGTGTATAGAATATGTGTATATATTATTCCACAGCTGATAGGAATATGGTGCTGGTTAAGCTCTGAATTGTTTCTTGTCTTCTTCTAGAAACATTGAGAGAAATAAACTGAACAACAACAATCTGAAATTTTGGAGAAACTTGAGAAAACATGCAAACTCCGAATTGTTATCCAGTGTTGTCAAAGAAAGTGAGGGGAACAGAATCCACAGAAGAAGCTGCAGGGACGTTTTGGTGTGGTGGGAAGTGCAGGGAGAAGAGTGCTGCCTCAGGTACTGGAAACAGCGGCACCCAGCTGGAGGCAGCCCCATGCACAAGGCGGGGTTTCCGAGGGAGACAGGAAGGACGGTGGAGGAAGCCCTCTGCAGGGAGTCAAAGGAAGCTCATCTCAGGAAGCAACTTCAAAGAAGCATGCAGGAACGTGTTCTGACAATTCTCTCCTCTGTGCTAAAGCTTCACTCTGTCCATCACACGAAAACAAAAGGAAGAGAAAAAAGTATCTCCAAGATAATATTTCTGCATCTCAGAAGAGTAAGATACAAATAAGAACATATATTTTCAATAGAAATTTCATACACAAATAGTTTATGAACATAAGAAGATTCACAAGAAAGTCCTCATTCTCAATACCACTCAGATGAAGAGATATGCAAATGTAAAGTTACACTGAAATGCCACGTATCTCCTTTCGGGTCAGCAAAATTTACAAAAACTTGACAATATAGTCTGTTAGTAAGGTAAAAAGAAAATATATACTTTAAAACAATCCTGGTGGGAATACAAACTTCTACATTATTAAGGAGGGCAATTGGCAGCATATATTAAAATAAAACAAAATGAAAACTAAAACAGAATTGCCTTTATGTTTTGTACCAGCAATCCAATATCTTGAAATTTACTTTGCAGATGTAAATCTCTCATACAAAAAAAGCAAGGCTATTCTTACCTACATTGGTACATATTTATTTGTGTAATGTTATTGAATAGCGCAAGCGAGGTAGTCTGATACCCAAAACCAAAGGTGATAAATTTAAATTAAAAACATTCGCTCTTCAAAATATATTGTCAAAAAATAATAAGCAAAGCCACAGGTTGGGAAAAAATGTTTGAAAAACATTCGTCTGAGAAATGATGTGTATCTAAAACAAGTACAGAACATTTAGAACACAATGAGAACAAAGAAGGCAAAGTATGTCCGTGAGTAATTCAGTTTCAAGGGAAGGGACTGGAAGTCAATGTGTTAGTAGTATACGCTGAGTGGTATATATTAATACTGTGATATTACGAGGAAGAGATCCATTCAGGAAAAAATATGCGTGGTTTGGAAGTAGAAAGAAAATAAAATAGTCCATAAGATTAGGACCTTTATGTTCTGGAAAATAAAAGATTGTTTGGATCCAAACTCATATAAAAAAGGAAAAAACAAAAAATGAGGGTGCTCACTAAAACTTCTCACTGAAAGAGATTTGTAGCAAAGTCATTCAAGGAGATAGCCTTCCTGCTTAAGCCTTTATACTCAGACTTCAGCAAGACAGTTTCTGCTAAATGGAGAGAGAAGCAGGACGGCAAGAAATAAATTAACAAAGCAGACCTGAAAATATGTCAAGAAAAGGACACACTCTGTTTGTTTCGTGTTTACTGGCAAGAGAACTCATAGGAAGCAAAAAGATTAGAAGAGTGAAAAGATTGGGAGGAAATGTTGTTGCCAAAGAAACCATGAAGCTGATTTTAAAAACAAAAAAAACAAAAAAACAAAAAACAAAAAACAACAACCCTGTAACAGTTGTAACCATGTGCTCAGTGACTATTCGTAGAACAATGCCCAGTCCTGTTGAGTCATGGGTCCACTGGGAGGGAGCAATTCTTTCTCAATTCTATTTTCAATTTTTCAGTTCTCTTTTTCTATTAATTTGCATTTTCTTCATACAGTAGTCGAAAAGTTCAAGGAGTCTCTGCTGTGTGCTTTTGAGGTCTCAGGACTCACACTGTTCCACCAGACAACACATGCGTTATTGGCGGTTCACCTGCACTCTCCCTTTGCTGAAAAGGCATGAATGTATAGATACAGTATTTTAAGGAGTAAACCAGCACATGTTACTTTAAAACTTTCTTTTCAGAAAAGTTTTATTATTGAGCTTCTTCTCTGTTAGTTGCTCTTAAGAGCACTGAGAATATGAGGAAAGAAAAAGCACAGCCCCTTTCTTTAATGCCAGCAGAACTCTGGATACTTAGGTCTGGAAGTAAATCAATCTGAGTCAGTGCAATGTGTTATAATGGAGGGAGGCTCTAAGGAGGAAATTGGAGGCCAAGATAACTCTTCCAGGGTGTGTGAGAATAGAGGACAGGAATCAGGAGCAAATGTCCCCAGAAAAACTGACAAAATAGCCCATGCTCTTCAGGGGCCACAGCCTAAACCTAGACCCCCAGTGCACACTAACTCTGGCCCCTGAACTCAGCCACCAAGCCACTGCAGCTCCCCCACCCACTGGGCACTCCCAACAGCAAATGCTCCTCTTCTATCTCATCTATCCTTCAAACTGACATGAATTTCCACTGATTCTTATGAATGCTCCTCCACACATGTCTAGTTGTCATTTTACAAATTCATTTTATTCAATATAAATAGTCATTATCAGGTTAGAAGTGACTTTTCCCTGGGATGTTACTATTTTAACACATAAGCAATGGACTATGGAAATTCGAAAAATAATTTGACTCTGGAAATGAGGTGCCAAAGGCAGGAAGGAGGAATTATTTGGGGGCCAGAGGAAGTTTCTCGGTACTCCTAAAATCATACTAGAAGCAGCCGCTGTCTCTGCAGTTGGTGAAGTCTGATTCCTCATTGTTTGCGGAATGCCTTGGATGCAGGGAATCCTGACCTGGTGATTCCAAGCACATGTGATGATGCCCACTTGAGGGAAGTCCAGTAGCAGTCTCTGATAGTCTTTAACCACGTAGAACCAGGATGTGCTTGGTTTATTTTAGGACAGAGGTTTCCACATGGGGGAATGGCAATGATTTGAAGAAAACTAATTTCTCCCATCTCTACAATTGATAACACATGGCCTTGATTAGAGATACTCAGGAGTGCCTTTTTAAAATTCACATATCTTTCTGCACAAAAACTAATGGACCATTGAGTCAGGATTCTGCATGTGATGGTAGCTGGTGCCAGATGTTCCAGAGGAAAGCAGACAGCCCCACAATGAAGCTAACCATGAAAAACTTAAGCACAGGGAGAAATCCTTTCTGACCCCAGGTGGAAATCAATCACAGGTCTTGAAGCAAAGGATCATTACTGTTGGCAAAATTTCATATTGGCAAGTACTGTTGCAAACACGATTTTTCCATGCAAATTAAGCTAAATGCATTATGAACAGTTGGTAACTATTAACAGTTACTACACTTTTCAACACTCTTTAACAATTTTCCTTAACTCCTACCATGCTAATAGATGTGTTAATCACTGCCTAAACAAGGCAAATAATGAGACATCTTAATTTGCCACTATAGATGGAGAAAGAGGAATATTGAAACTATAATGACAAAATAACACACATTTAAAAGAGATGTTTTCTTAGATATGACAGTAATGAGAATCTCGGGATGTTTAGGGAAAATTTTTAATAACTAATTGAGAATATAAAAGAAATATATGCAGAGATGTTTCTGTGTACCTCACAGTTTTACTTATAAAGTCAGAATTGGGAGCAATGGTGGATAAGCTAAATAAAATAGAGTATTTTTATGAGATCCACCTCTCTGCCACCAGTGATTTCATGAAATATATTTATGAATAAATGGTTATGAAAACATGTGCAATGTGATTCAGTGAAGGTTATCAGTCTATGTATTGCGGAAAGATACTAACTTTTTTTTAAAGTTCTCTTAGAATGGAATAATTATGTTATAGTTTTCTTTATTTTTGTCTATGAAAAATATGTATTACATTGTAGTCTAGGAAATATAAGTTGTTTTGAGGAAAAAACATACCAATACTACAGTTGTTTAAAACAAAAAGCTCTATCCAAAGATAGGCATTCTCTTCAACAATTCTCTTTAGAATGGTGACACAGGTTAGACTTTTCCAAAAGATCTTTAACAAACTCCGAGAGAGAGAATAAAACAGAAACAGCAAAGAAAAAAACAGGAAACATAAAAACAGCCAAGCTTTCAAACTACAGGTTTCATAGCCCATAATAACTACTTTCTAAGCTTGTATACTGTGTTGCAGTCATCGTCCTGTCTTGTTCTAGTCCCACAGGTTGAGTACAACTATTCAGGCAACATGCTGTCACTCCTGCACTTTCAGCTCTAGGCAAAGATTCCATCTTATTTTCAAAACATACCAAAAAGTTGTCTTCAGGCCATCCCAAATTCTCCCTTCCATGTAGTGAAAAAACACCCAATTCAGGTAAGGGCCTATTTATTCTGACTTTTGTTGAGGGATATCAATGATTGGAAGCCAATTGAAAAGCCTTTTGTAACCAATAAAATAAATGCATCTGCTGTTCAAATGACACATGATTTTTCTCGGCCCTTTTGGTGGGCTCACAGCAGGGGCACCCCCTCCACTCAGCTCACCTGGGTCAAGTCTCACTTGCACACTGGCTTAGCCCATGGCTGGGCCAGGTGTGCCCCAGCTCGCCTGTGTTATAGCTTGTACCCACGTTCAGTGGTTCTCGAGCTCTTGTCCAACATCCAAGAAGAATGAGAATACACTGATGATTGAAGACTGAGGAGGGCACAGCATAATTTTATTGAACGATGGAACACTCTCAGCAGCAAGAGGGGATGCGACGTGGTCCCTCACCCCCTCGGTTGGGTGGTTTCTCTCTCAGTGTGGCTGAGTCCGGGACTTTTATGGGCTCAGAATACAGGAGTCTATGCTGCTTGGTTTGTGAATATGGAAAGAAAGCTAAAGCAAAGGTACCACTCAAAGGTGGGCATGACAGTGTAGAAAACCAATTAGGAAAAGGTAGGCATATGTAAAACAGGTGAAGGCTGGGGATCAATCAGAGGAAAGCACACCAAATGGAAAGACAGGTTCTCAATCTGGTCTGCAGAGTTACCCTAGACTTGTAGCTAGGCTTTGAACTGTCTTCAGCTTGAAGGTGGAGTTTCCCCAGGTACCTGCCCCTATCTGCCTAGGCATTGACCTGCCTCTGGCTGCTATCACAGACACATGGTTTTTTGGTTTGTTTGTTTGTTTTATGGTTTTTGGTTTTCCTTTCCTTTACCACAAGCATGACAGATTATAGAATGATCTATCCAAGACCAGTATTATCTCTATATTTCTATGTGACTCTTTTTCAAGAACCATGGCACTTCCAAAACAGAAAGTACACATAAAGAAATATAGGATCTTAAATATATCTTTCCCGCTTCCAAATTTAGCTCAGAACTTACTTCTTTGAGGAAACTTTTGTCCTGTAATTCTTTCCAAATAATTTTGATCATTTGATTTGCATGCTAGCATTGATTTTCTTATTTTGAGCCTCCTGCTAATTAATATTTAAGCTTTTACTTTTTCCTGCTTTTCCATTCCATATTTCCATTTTTCTGCCCCTTGATTGTTCAGCATAGCACAGTAATTATATTAAGGACTTGGGAATCTGAGGTCCTAATTTCATATCTCAAATGTTCCATAGCTTATCTCTGTGATTTTGTGAAAATTACTTAATCTTTCTAATTCTCAGTTTCATTATCTGAAAAACAGAGATAACGGTCCCTCTTTCATGGACATTTGGAGAAGATCTAATGAGATAATGGTTGTCAATTATTTACCACTATGCCTGGCACATAGTAAACTTTGAAATAATGGAATCTGCCATAATGCTTATAGCAGTCAGAGTTTACATGGATTCTGTTCACGGCATCTTTTCTGAAGACTCATTAATTAGTGACTTGTGCAGTTAATTAATTACTGCTTTTAGGGATGGGGACCCTCCACGAAATTTATCATTAGCTACTATGGGGCATTTAGAGTTGAGATGACCATGCATTCTTACCCCGAGCAAAAATCTCTGTCCAAGAAGCAGGAATACATCGAGGCTAGGGAGACCCTCCCATCATGCCACTGTTATTGCAGACAAATGAATTAGAGCTTTTGCTGGACACAGCCAGGAGTGGAAACAGGTGAGCAATTAGATCCAAACCAATGTACAAACTGGAAATCTAATCTTCCATGAGAAACCCTAGAAAAGATGGCTTGATCTCAGCTCACCACAGACAGTGTTGTGGTTAAGGAGATGAAAAGCAGCCTAATATGGCTTGTTATCTTTTCCTTCTTTCTATTCATTTTACAAGCAGTTTGGAAAGCTTCCCAGATGCTAATCTATAAGTCTTTCCAAATAGCACCTCAGAGGCCGGAGAAATGGGAGGGCTGTGGGGAACACCTAAATTTGTTAACAGGGTGGATTTTCTCTTTCTGTAAGTGAGTGGATTCCTCTGTGTCTATTCCAAGGATATAGAAAAAGATTCTGCCTGTTACTGAGCTTCAGCAAAGACACAAATCAAACATGTCTCTTGTCTGCAGCCAGACAGGCCGATGTGTGTTGCGGCTGCCAAGTCATCCATCCTCGGAGCTGTGTGTCAGAGCTTGGCTGAGAGCAGGATCCATTACAGGGACAGGGGTTATCTCACAGCAGAGTTAAGGCATTGTTTTTCCTTCCCATCCGTGCTCCCGTTTGAACTCCTCTCCAGATGTTTTTCTTTCTGCCATGTAAGGAGCGAAGTGATGGGCTCAGATGAGCCAAGGTAGAAGAACACAAAATAAATTGACTAGTCCAGGAGGTACTCTCATAAGACACACCCACCTCACCCTTTGTTTTGTTCAGTCCTATTCCCAGAACAGGGGGAGGAGGAGGCCTGATTGGAGGAACGAGACTGAGATCAGATACCTGGCCTTTGTCATGGTGGTGGAGAAGGCAAAAAAGCACCACTGGCTGCAAAAACTCCCTTGGGCATTTTCTCAAGAATGAAAAGGATGTGATTATTGCAGATGGGAAAAGTATTTTAATTTCCAAGTTAAAGATGCATGGAAAGCTACAGGTTGGAGAAGACAGAAGCCTGGGCAGCTGATTTATTCAGAAGTGAAGAGAGAGCAGGAGAAGAGAAACACACTGAATATGTGCTCAACAGTGCACAGTTACGTTTGTTTTCCTGGATCAGGCAAGGTTATAGGTAGAATTAGTCCCCATTAAATGATAAATCCAAGTGCTACCCACTGTGTCCCGTGAATGTGTGACCTCACCTGGAAATAGGTTCCTGGCCGATGTGATGGAGTCGAGATTAGGTCATACTGAGGATAGAGGGTGGGCACTAGTATAACGTAACTGATGTCTTTATAAGAAGATGAGGAGAGACACAGAGACAGACAGGGAGAAAGAGGCCATGTGACAACAGAGGCAAAGATTGGAGTGAAGTGGCTACAAGGCAAGAAATACCAGAGGTTGCCCACCCCACTCCCACGCCCCCTCACCCCAGAACTGGAAAAGTGAGGCCGAACTCCACTCTGAGTCTCAGAGGGGCATGGCCTGCCATGCCTGGGTGTTGGACGTCCAGCCTCCAGAACTGTGAGAGAAGATGTTTCTGTTGTTTTCATCCAGATGTTGGTGGTTCTCTGATACAGTGGCCCTAATGCAAATGCTGAAGGAAATGTGAAAAAAAAAAAAAAAGGGACACAGCTTTTACCCTTAAAGAGTCTACAGCATGAGTAGAAATATTATCTAGCTTATGCGCGCTAGAAACAGTACTTGACAGCTGTTGAAAGGAGAACGAGGTCAGTGTTGTTGTGTTCAGGTTCTTGGTGAAGTTCTTATGCTCAAATGTCTGAGGAAGGCCTCGTACTATGCTTAAATATTTAAATTTTAGATGTATAGTATTTCAAAGCTGAAATAGACTTAAGAGAGTTATCTGGCAACTAATAAAATGTGTCCTAAGGAAAGCGGGGCTTTTTTTTTTTTTTTTTTTTTGAGACGGAGTCTCGCTCTGTAGCCCAGGCTAGAGTGCAGTGGCCGGATCTCAGCTCACTGCAAGCTCCGCCTCCCGGGTTCACGCCATTCTCCGGCCTCAGCCTCCCGAGTAGCTGGGACTACAGGCGCCCACCACCTCGCCCGGCTAGTTTTTGGTATTTCTTAGTAGAGACGGGGTTTCACCGTGTTAGCCGGGCGCGGTGGCTCAAGCCTGTAATCCCAGCACTTTGGGAGGCCGAGACGGGTGGATCACGAGGTCAGGAAAGCGGGGCTTTTATAGATTTGCTCCATCTCCACCTCCCACCTCTGACGCGTGCCTCCACCCCTCCCCCAGGCTCCCTCCATGACAGCCATCCCCCTCAAACCTGGTCCATAAACAGACGTTCACCTTTGAGACATTGGCTATTTTAATGCTAGTCATCTGACATGAAGCCAGCCTTCTCCCTAGTCTCCGAAAACAGTCATTTCCTATGTTTGGGTGGGAGTCGCAAATCATTTTGTTTGTGTCCTGTACAATCACAATGTCTCTTGCCATTAACAACCTCTTTAATATGCTTTTTTTTTTTTTTACCTTTTCTTTTCAATTTTTATTTACTTATTTTGCAAGCAGCAAAACCTCACTCTGAAGTAGAAAATGATTTTGGTGGGGAGGATTAGTTAGATTGCTGAATTCTAAGAAAGATTTAAAACAAGATTTTAAAATGGACAGAATCAGGGGAAGCCAGATGGCAAAAATGCTGTCCCATAAGACAGCCATTGAGGATAGCACAGCCACCACCATGAAAACTCATGAGACAGCTTGGAACACTGTGGCTGCTCTCAGCCTGGAAACCTCCGTCTACCACAGCATCCCTGGTACTACCCTCCTGGAAGCCAGAGACAGTAGTGCTCCCTCTGTCTGCAGCCAAGCTGGGCTCCACAGACCAGCTCTGCGGCCTTCCCCCTGGTGCATACTCCCTGAAAAAGGTGTCTGCGTGGCTGAACCTGGCAAGAACTTAGTCTCTGGTCTCTGCTGAACTGCAGGAGAGCAGAAAATAGAGTGTTGCAGGTCCAGTGAGAAGTGAGAAAAGTGGGATGTTGTCCAGAACTCCCTACTTGTTTTCTTGTTTGTTCATTTGTTTGCTTTTTGCAAATGTAGATACCGCTCAGCAGCCCGGGAGCTCATCATCAGAGCTCAGCACAGATGATCTGTATCAGAGTTTCACATAAAATTTTTTTCAAAAAATTGATTCTTGCAACCCAATGGCCCTGTCCAGTCGGCTCAATCTGCAGACTGCAAAATGTTAGGGGTGTCAAGTGACTCACTCAAGGTCACGCAGCTCATTAGTGTGAGCCTATCGATCAGGCCAGGGCCCCCTCCTGCTCTCCATGGCAGCTAATTGGCATCCTATCTGAGAGGCGGAGGACGGTCCCAGGATCCCGAGCACACGCATTTTGGGGAGGGTGAGATGATTCTAACAGCTGTGATGAGGAAAAGCCCCAGGAAATACCACATGGTTTTGAGAGACAATGATTAATACCTAATGAAGGGTGACAGGTGAAAAATATATTGTGGATAATATATAGTCATCTCTTGCCTTTTGAATTAAGTGTCAGGGTGTCCCCCTAAATTCTAAGGTAGGCACTCATGGGGAAGCATCAGAGAGGAGCCCAGACCTTTATTGCCTGATTGAGGACACTTCCAGGAGTGGTGAACCCTATGCTGAAAACCAAATAAAATCTTCATTAGAAATTACCTAAAGATCTGTGCCTCGGAGAGCCAGATGCAACGAGGCCAGGTGTGAAGATCATCGGATCTGTGCTGTGCAGTGCAGACGGAAGGAGTCCCACAAAGTCACAGGGAGCTGGTTTGGAAGGTGACTGCTAAGAGTGCCCTGTGCAAAGCAAGACAGTAGCAGAGGCTGTCGGAGTCCTACAGCTGCTTCTGCATCAGGGCTTCCAGAGTATACAATGAGCTGCTGGAAGCCACAATGACAAAGGAGGCCCCTACATGAGTGGGAGAAACTGGTGCTTTAAACTAAAATTTAAAAGTCCAAGAGAGTAGTTGTGTTTTTAATTAATTACATATCTGCCCATAAAATGTAGACATTTATTTGTTTCTACCATGCCTGAGAGCTACAAACTTTAAGTAAGGCAAGGAGTTCTAGAAAAGGACAGAAGAACTGACCCACAGCCATGGGTCACATGGTAATAACAACAGAGAGATATGTTTCCAAATGTTACTTATAAGTGACAGGATGATTCAAAATGATGAAAACTCTAGATAAGTCCTGTCTCATATGTCCGTGTGAAGAGACCACCAAACAGGATTTGTGTGGGCAACATGGCTGTTTATTTCACCTGGGTGTGGGTTGGTTGAGTCTGAAAAGAAAGTCAGCAAAGGGTGGTGGGATTATCATTAGTTCTTATAGGTTTTGGGATAGGCGGTGGAGTTAAGAGCAGTGTTTTGGGGGCAGGTGGCGGATCTCAAAGTACATTCTCAAGGGTGGGGAGAATTACAAAGAACCTTCTTAAGGGTGGTGGAGATTATAAAGAACCTTCCTAAGGGTGGGGGAGATTACAAAGCACATTGATCAGTTAGGTTGGGGTAGAAATAAATCACCATGGTGAAATGTCATCAGTTAAGGCTATTTTCACTTTTTTTGTGGATCTTCAGTTGCTTCAGGCCATCTGGATGTATATGTGCAGGTAACTGGGGATATGATGGCTTAGCTTGGGTTCAGAGGCCTGACATTCCTGTCTTCTTATATTAATAAGAAAAATAAAACAAAATAGTGGTAAAGTGTTGGGGTGGTGAAAATTTTTGGGAGTGGTACGGAGAGATAATGGGCGATGTTTCTCAGGGCTGCTTCAAGCTGGATTAGGGGTGGTGTGGGAACCTACAGTGGGAGAGATTCAACTGAAGAAAGATTTGGGGTAAGGGGTGATATTGTGGGGTTGTTAGAAGGAGCATTTGTCATATAGAATTATTGGTGATGGCCTGAATGCGGTTTTGTATGAATTGAGAAACTAAACAAAAGACACAAGGTCCGAATAAGAGAAAGAGAAAAACAAGTATTAAAGGACTATGAATTGGGAGTACCCAGGACATCCAATTACAGAGTGTCAAAGGGGGTTCAGGGTAATCATTTGCTTGGTTGGCAAGTTTTTGGGTTCTATCCTTGAGATTTTTTATGTTGTCATATACCAGGCTGGATTGATTTATGTAAAAACAACATTCTTCATTTAAGAATATATAGAGTGCCCACTTTTTTTTTTTTTTTTTAGCAGTGAGTAAGTCAGGGCCTTGTCAAATTTGGAGGAAAGAGAAATGCAAAGCCAGTAATTGTTTGTTAAAGAAGGATTAGAAACGGCTAGGAGAGTGTGAGTGAGGTTGATAGTGTGGTGGAGATCGCTAGGGTGGCAGTTTGAGGTAAAACCAGGAGCCACTGAATACCAAGAGCCTGAGAAACTGCTTGGGTGATTTGACTAATAAAGGCTAGTCTGTTATTGGACTGTATAGAGGTGGGAAGGCCAAACTGAGGAATTATGTCTGACAGAAGGGAAGAAATGACCATGGTGAACTTCTCAGACCCTGTGGGAAAGGCCTCTACCTATCCGGTGTAAGTGTCTAACCAGACCAAGAGGTATTTTAGTTTCCTGACTTGGGGCAGGTGAGTAAAGTCAATTTGCCAGTCCAGGGCAGATGAAAATCTCCGAGCTTGATGTGTAGGGAAAGGAGGGGGCCTGAATAATCCCTGAGGGTTAGTAGACTAGCAGATGGAACAATTGAGAAGTGATTTCCTTGAGGATAGATTTCCACGATGGAAAGGAAATGAGAAGTTCTAAGAGGCAGGCTAGCGGCTTGTAACCTACATGGAAGAGGTTATGAAATGATGACAGAATAGAATGGGTCTGTGAGGCTGGAAGGAGATATTTTCCTTGGCACGAGAACCATTTACCTTGTGTGGGAAGAGACTGATAGGTGGAAGTTTCAGTGGGGGAGTAAGTGGGAGTGACTGATGAGAAGGAGAAAAACTGCCATAAGGGATAGAAGTTGAAACGCTAGCTGCTTTTTTAGCCACCTTATCAGCATAAGCATTGTCCTGAGCAATGGGATCTGATGCCTTTTGATGGCCTTTGCAGTGAATGACTCCAGCTTTCTTTGGAAATAAAGTGGCCTTGAGAAGAGTTTTTATTGAAGAGGCATTAATGATGGAGGACCCTTGCATAGTGAGGAAATCTTTCAGCCCATAAAACAGCATGGTGGTGCAGGATATGGGGTCAGTATAAGTGTTGACGTGTACTCCCTTTGCAAGAGTGAGGGACCGAGATGAGTTCAGCTTGCTGAGAGGTAGTGGGGGGGGGGCAGAGTGGTACCCTCAATGATAGATGTGGACGATACTATAGCATAGCCTGCCTTTGCTGGTGAGTACCAATTAGGCCTGGTGGAACGGCCATCAATAAACCAAATGTGATCAGGGTGAGGAACAGGAAAGAAGGAAATATGGGGAAATGGAGTGAATGTCAGATGTATCAGAGATACAGTAATGAGGGTCAGGTGTGGTATCCAGAATAATGTGGGAGGCTGGATTGATGTCCAGGCCAGGAACAATGGTAACTGTGGGAGACTCAACGAAGAGTGAGTACAGCTGAAGGAGCCGGGGAGCACAAAGTATATGTGTCAGGTGTGAGGAAGAAAATATATTTTGGAAGTTGTGAGAACTGTAGAGAGTGAGTTGAGCAGTTTGTGATTTTGAGAACCTCTGAAAATATTAGGGCAACAGCACCCATGGCACGCAGACATGAGGGCTATGCTAAAACAGTAAGGTCAAGTTGTTTGGACAAAAAGGCTACAAGGCGCGGTCCCAGTCTTTGTGTAAGAATTCCGACCACACAGCTCTGCACTCTAGCTGTGTGTAATGAAAAAGGGTTGGGATGAGTTAGGGAGAGCTAGAGTGGGGGCAGCTTCTAGGGCTGATTTTAAGGAGTGGAAAGGAGTGGCAAAAGGATTTAGGATCTGTGGGGTCAGCTAGGTTTGCTTTTGTGAGTTTATGTAATGGTTTAGTTGGGATGGTAAAACTAGGTATCCAAAGGTGGAAGTACCTAACCATGCCTAGGAAGGAAAGGAGTTGTTGTTTTGTAGAAAGAGTTGGAGTTTGGGAGATTAGCTGGACACAACCAGCAGGGAGAGCACGTGTGTTTTCATGAAGAATTATGCCAAGATAGGTAACAGATGAGGAAGAAATTTGGGCTTGACTGAAGTAATGGGGGCTGTCTGTGGAGCCTTGCAGCAGTACAGCCCAGGTAATTTGCTGAGCCTGATGGGTGTCAGGGTCAGTCCAAGTGAAAACTAAGAGAGGCTGGGATGAAGGATGCAAAGGAATAGTAAAGAAAGCATGTTTGAGATCCAGAACAGAATACTGGTTTGTGGAGGGGTTGTGGAGGGAGGTATTGAGGATAGGAGAGTATATGACTTTGGCACCACGGGGTGGATAGGCAAGAAAATTTGGTTGATAAGGCACAGATCCTGAACTAACTTGTAAGACTTGTCCGGTTTTTGGACAGGTAAAATGGGGGAATTGTAAGGAGAGTTTATAGGCTTTAAAAGGCCATGTTGTAACAGGCGAGTGATAACAGGCTTTAATCCTTTTAAAGCGCGCTGTGGGATGGGATATTGGTGTTGATTGGGGTAAGTGTGATTCGGTTTTAATGGGATGGTAAGGGGTGCATGATCGGTCACCAAGGAGGGAGTAGAGGCATCCTATACTTGTGGGTTAAGGTGGGGAGATACAAGGAGAGGATGTGAAGGAGGCTTTGAACTGGGGAAAAAGGTGGCAATGAGGTGTGGCTGTAGCCCATGAATAGCCAGGTAAGCAGATAACTTAGTTAAAATGTCTCAACCTAATAAGGGAGCTGGGCAGGTGGGGATAACTAAAAGGAGTGCATAAAAGAATGTTGTCCAAGTTGGCACCAGAGTTGGGGAGTTTTAAGAGGTTTAGAAGTCCGGCCGTCAATACCCACAACAGTTATGGAGGCAAGGGAAAAGGCCCTTGAAAAGAAGGTAATGTGGAGTGGGTGGCCTCCATATTGATTAAGAAGGGGTGGGACTTACCCTCCACTGTAAGAGTTACCCAAAGCTCGGTGTCTGTGAATGTTTACGGGGCTTCCGAGGCGATTGAGTAGCATCAATCTTCAGCCAATAAAGCTGAGAACATCTGGGAAGAAATCAGTCAGAGCCTTGGGCCAATTGGACAGTCCCATTTCCAGTGGGGTACCACACACATGGGACATGGCTTAGGAGGAATCCCGGGCTGTGGGCATTCCTCAGCCCAATGGCCAGATTTCCAGCACCTGAAGCGAGATCCTGGGGGAGGAAGTCCTGAAGGAACCCCTGGCAGCTGCAGTTCAGGCATTTTGAAGTTCTTGCGCGCTGGAGATGTGGCTGGGGTTTCTCTTACAGTGGAGGCAAGTAATTGCAACTCAGAAATACATTGCCTCTACTTTATTATTGTACACCTTGAATGCGAGGTTAATTGAGTCCTGTTGTGGGGTTTGAGGGCCAGAATCTAATTTTGGAGCTTTTTCTAATGCCGGGAGGGGATTGGGTAATAAAATGCATAGAGAATAAAACAGCCTTGTGTCCCCTCTGGGTCCAGGGTGGTAAAGCGTCTAAGGGTTGTTGCCAAACGGGCCATGAACTGGGCTGGGTTTTTATATTTGATGAAAAAGAGCCTAACTGCTAGCTGACTTGGGAGAGGTAGAATAAAGAAAAAAGGAGCATTAGCCTTGACTATGCCTTTAGCTCCAGCCACCTCTCTAAGAGGAAATTGTTGCACAGGTAGGGGAGGGCTAGTCGCCGAATGAAACTGTAAGCCAGAGCAGGTGTGGGGAGGGGAGGTGATAGAAGGATTAAAGGGTGGGGGAGCAGAGGCTGAGGAAAATTTGGGACCTAGCTCAGCCTGGTGAGGAGCTGCCTGGGGAGAAGGGGAGAGGTCAGATGGATCCATAGAAAAGGAAGATTCAAAAGACTCAGAGATGCTTGGGGTTGAGACTGAAGGGACAGGTGGGAGGGAAAGAAGAAAGATTTGGGACGAGTCTCATTGGGAGCAGAGACTAGGGAGGGACCAATGTGTAAAGGAATGCCTGGACATCAGGCACCTCAGACCATTTGCCCATGTTTTGACAAAAATTGTATAGCTCTTTTAGACAGACAAATTGAAAGTGCCATTCTCTGGCCACTTGGAACTACTGTCAAGTTTGTATTGGGGCCAAGCGGTGTTGCAGAAGAAAGTAAGACACTTAGATTTTAGGTCAGGCAAGAGTTGAAGAGGTTTTAAGTTCTGGAGAACACAGGCTAAGGGAGAAGAAGGAGGAATGGAGGGCGGAAGATTGCCCATAGTGAAGGAGGCAAGTTTAAAGAGAAGGGTAGGTACACGGAGAACAGGGGTGGGGAGCAGTCAAAGCAGGCATCCCCACAATTGACTTGCCACCAAGGGAAGGACCAAGGCAGGCATCCCCACGGAGATCAGACACCAATGGAACGTGGGTGAATAATCAGAGAGGCGTCCCCATGATGATTAAACACCGAGGGAAGGCTGCCTTCCCGAGTCTGTGACCGGTGCTGGAGTTTTGGGTGCACAGATAAAGTGTGTCTCCTTTGTCTCTACCAGAAAATGAAAGGAATTGAAATTAAGAGAAAGGTGAGATTGAAGGGTGGCGTGAAGATTGAAAGGAGAAAGAGGTTGAGCGATAGTGAGAGAGGTTGGAGAAGAGAGTAAAGAGAAGCCACTTACTCGATTTAAAATTGGTGAGATATTCCTTGGGCTGGCTGGTCTGAGGACCCGAGGTCCTAAGTGGATCTCTTCACGGAGTGAGGGTGAGGACAGGGGACTGGTCTTCCAAAGGAGTCCCGCTGACCCGGGTCTTCAGCACCAAATGTCTCACCTGTCCGTGTGAAGAGACAACCAACCAGATTTTGTGTGAGCAACATGGCTGTTTATTTCACCTGGGTGCAGGTGGGCTGAGTCCGAAAAAGGAGTCAGTAAAGGGTGGTGGGAAGGGAGCTAGAGAATTGATGCTGCTGGTTGGTTACGGATGAAATCATAGATGTGTGGAAAATGTTCCTGGTTGCTGAGTCGGCCTCTGGCTGGGGGCTATGGGACCAGTTGAGTCATGATTCATGGACCTTGGTGGAGTCAGTTGGTCACCAGAATGCAAAAATCTGAAAACCATCTCAAAGACCAATTTTAAATTTTGACAATAGTGATGTTATCTATAGGAATAATGAAGGGAAGTTAAAAATCTTGTGAACCCTGGAACCACAGCTGACTATTCTTTAATGACACCTATATTTTAGCAGAGTTCAGGCCTCTCCCATAATCCTAATCTGTGGCCTTTCATTAGTCTTACAAAGGCAGTTTCAGTCCTGAACAAGACAAGGGTCAGTTTTAGTGTTAATCTTCTTTCCTTTATAACTTATCCAGTCTCGGTCAGTTCTTTCTAGCAGTGTGAAAATAGACTAATACAAATACTTTCCAAGAAGTAACAAACATTTTAAGAGAGAGAAAGAAAGGGTTACATTGCCATCTCTCAAAATGGCTGATTTTGAGATAAGTATGTCAGAGAGCTCATTTTATTCCATTCTTTCCAGAATTGCGTATTACCATTGAAAAAAAAATTACTAATCTCTTAAACTGAAAAATCGCATTTTTCTTTTAATTTTGCTTTGTTTGGTTATTAAGTGGAACAATTTTAATAGTTTTTAAAATCATCTGTAATTCTTCTTTTCTAATAGTCAGGTTTTAATTAAATTCCTACTGAATTTTAGCATTTTTTTTCTTATCTACTTACATGGGCTCTTTCTACAGTAGTTTATTTCTTCTTCTTATATATTCGTTGCAATTATTTCCTTCATTTACAATTGTTAAAGTTAGCTTTGTGACTATTTTAACATGTTTAAATTCAAATTTATATTTATTTTTTTCTTTGTATTTTGTATTGATTTGGGTTTGAAAAATGACTTTGATTTCAAGATCAGATATGTAGGTTGAGCATTCTTAATCTGAGAGTCCAAAATCCAAAATACTCCAAAATTTAAAACTTTTTGAGCTTCAACATGACATTACATGTGGAAAATTCCACACTTCACCCTCATGTGATCTGATGCAGTCAAATCACAGTCAATACTTTATTTCATGCACAGAATTATTTAAAATATTGTATAAAATTACTTTCAAGCTACATTTATAAGGTGTATATAAAATATAAATGAATTTCATATTTAGACTTGGGCCCCCTCCTTAAGATACTTTACTTATATGCAAATATCTCAAAATTTAAAATATATCCAAAATCTGAAACCGTTCTGATCCCAACTGTTACAGTTAATATTGAGTGCCAACTTGATTGGATCGAAGGATGCGAAGTATAGATCCTGGGTGTGTCTGTGAGGGTGTTGCCAAAGGAGATTAACATTTGAGTCAGTGGGCTGGGAGAGACAGACCCACCCTCAATTTGGGTGGGCACCATCTAATCAGCTGCTGACATGGCTAGAATAAAGCAGGCAGAAGTTGGAAGGACTTGATTTGCTGAGTCTTCTGGCTTTCACCTTTCTCCCATGTTCAATGCTTCCTGCCCTGGAATATCAGAGTCCAAGTTCTTCAGCTTTTGGACTCTTGGACTTACACCAGTTATTTGCCAGGGGCTTTCAGGCCTTTAACCACAGACTGAAGACTGCACTGTCACCTTCCCTACTTTTGAGGTTTGGGGACTCAGACTGGCTTCCTCGCTCCTCAACTTGTAGATGGCCCATTGTGGGACTTCACCTTGTGATCGTGTAAGTCAATTCTCCTAATAAACTCCCCTTCATATATACATCTATGCTGTTAGTCCTGTCTCTCTAGAGAATGCTGACTAATACACCAAGCGTTTTAGATAAGGACAATCCACCTGTATATTCTCCTATACTTCTGTTTTTATTGTCTTGTTTTTATTTTTTAACATAACTATAAAATGTATTGGAATTTTAGTATTTTTTATGATGGGCTCTAAAGATAGCCTTTTATTTCTAGGATGTCAACATTAACTAAGAAAGTAAACTCAGCTTCTCATTTATATGTCATTGTATTTAGCATCCTTAAATGACTTTCTTAAATAGCTCTACTCTTACTTTTTTGGGCGGGGGGGCGGGGGGAACAAGGTCTTGCTCTCTCATCCAGGCTGAGTGCAGTGGTATCATCACGGCTCACTGCAGCCTCAATCTCCTAGGCTCAAGTGATCTTCAGCCTCCAGAATAGCTGAGACTACAGGTATGCCAACACACCCAGATAATTTTCTTTTCTTTTTTCTTTTTTATTGTTTTTGTAGAGACAGGGTCTCACTGTGTTATCCAGGCTGTTCTCAAACTTCTGGCCTCAAGGGATCCTCCCACTGGGCCTCCCAAAGTGCTGGGATTACAGGTGTGAGCCACTGCGCCCAGCCTACTCTTACTATATTTTACATATAATTATATTTTAAATAATTGCATCATTTTGAAAAGTAAGGAAAACATGAAAAATGTAAAATTCCTTGTAAAATATAAGATTACAGATAAAGTGGGATTTAATACTGCTGGTAACCATCTCCCTGCACCAGCTGAGTGATGAGGTCAGAAAATAAATCTGGTTAAATTGATCTGAAAATACTATGCTATCTAGTGGGGATGTGAGTTTTTAAAAGGCCTACAAGACTAGAATAGTAAACTAGCATGAGTCATGCACAGCTGAAAAGACTAGTGCCTCTGCTGCCTTTTCAGCTAGACTATCAAATACTAATAACCTCCACGCAGGACTGACCTGCTCTGATGAATAGTGTGCAATAATAACATGTGGACCAAGTTAACAAAAATGGCCATAATTGTAATTAACAATGGCCATATATATGATAAAAATGATCTCCCATGAGGGTTTGTTTGCACATCTGAATATTCTGATACTGACTTTTTTTCTCCTGTTGTTTTAGGCAGTAACGCCTAATTCAAGGAAACCCGGAGACAGGTACGGAAAACATACTAAGAACACAGGAACCTCCGGATCCAGGAAAGGTGACTGAGTCCACAATGCCTCCAACAGACCTGAAGATAAATCACAAGACAACGGAACGTCACTGTCTCTTATTTGGTGTCCTATGGCTGAAAATGTGCAGTGTTTCTGATGTATGTCTTTATGGGGGCATTTTAGGGTAAAGAGAATTGTGTAAGTTAGGACTTCCCTGACAGAGACATGATCTAGAATCAGAATCCTCGGAACTTCTCATCTCTATGGTTAACTCACGCCCAAGTCCCTGGAGGGCACAGACACAGCCCTGAGGATTTGTCTGCGGGGGCCCTCAGCACCCTTGAGGGTTTACATTAGTGAGACAAATGGCGAATTCACTGCAGCCAAATGTTGCACATTTCATGATGAAAGATAAGTCTCCCCAGACTGGGCTTCATTTATTTCTCCTGCAGTGAAATATGTGTGGATTTGTATTTTTTCATTACTACATAAATACAAGCAGTTTATGAAATGCTGAAGGAATTATCAAAGTTAAATCTCCCATTCTATGGCTATGAAAAGAATTTCCTTGTTGTTTCTTGCTTCATAAAAACACAAGCCATGATCTAATGATTTAATGAAAAAAATCTATTTAGTTTAAAAAGTGAAATTAGAATTTAGCACATTTGCTCAATACCTCAGGGGGAGTTAAACCCTTGCTTTCTGAAAATAAAGGGTACTGTAGAAATGTGTACCACCAATTGTCCCAGGTTATTGATTAGTAATGCAGATGGCACTGGATCATAACATCAAAGTGTTATTTTGGTTCAGATCATTGTACTATGCGTTTCCAGGCTAGCAGACAATTCATTTGTATTTTCACACATACCAATACTTAAATGTCTACTTGATGCTGGCCACCATGGAGGATCTGGGAATACCATGGTAAACAAGGGTGCTGGAGCCCAGGGACCTTGCTATGATACACACCACTACCATGGTCCCAGTAATGCCTGCCAGGTGGCATTCACGCCCTTGTGTAGTCTCCTCCTCCTTTTGTGCACATGGAATGGACCTAATGACTGTTTTCTAACAGAATTTGACAAGAATTCTGGAATGTCATTTTCCAGATTAGGTTACTAGGAGACTGTCGCTTCTTTCTTGGGTGCCCTCTCTTCGCTCTGTCCCATTTGCTCTGCAAGAAGACCTGTCATATTGTGAGCTGCTTGAGACAGGCCCACAGTGGGAGAAACCAATACGCCCAAGGACCATCAAGAACCAACAGCCAATGAGTGGACTTGGGGCAGGACACGCTGGGTGAGCCCGATGTAGCTGCCTGCCCTTGGCCAATAGCTTTATTACAGTCTGATGGAGACCCCCAGCTAGGGGCACCTGGCTAAGCTGCTCCCAGATCCCTGCCCCACGCCCCACAATAACATTGAGGGGTTACATGTTTGCTATCTAAGGTTAAAGACTTTGGTAGTAGTTTGATATGCAGAAATAGGTGACTTACACACTTACTTGCTAGAGCCAGGGTCAGATAGCGAACAGATACATCAATGGATGATATGATGTCAAATTGATCTTTCTGCTTTCATGATTTTCTCTTTGTCACTGCTTTTGAGAGATTTGATTGTGATATTCCTTGGTGGTGTTTCCTTTATGTTTCTAATGCTTAGCGGGATTTTAGACTCTTGGAAGTACGAGTGTAATTTTCATTAAATTTGGAAACATTCTAGCCATTATTTCTTCAAATGTTTTTTCTAGTGCCTCCTTACTCTTCAGGGACTCCAGTTACTCATTTTAGGGTTGTTCAAAGTTGTCCCACAGCTCACTCCTGCTTTGCTGATTTTAAAAAATTCATTTTTCGTACTGTGTTTCATTCTGGATCATTTCTATTTCCAAGTCTTCACACTCACTAATTTCTCTTTCTGCAAGGTCCAATTCACTTTTATTCTGTCCAAGAAATTTTACAGGTCCTATACTGTAGTTTTCATCCCTAGAAGTTTGATTGGGGTCTTTTTTATGTCTTCCCTGTCTTCACTTGACTTTTTGAAATATGGAAATACAGTTATAATAACTGTTTTAATGCAATTTTCTGCCAATTCTCACATTTGTGTCAGGGCTGGGTCAATTTTGAAGGATGGTTGGATGGATGGATGGATGGTTGGATGGATGGATGGATGGATGGATGGATGGATGGATGGATGGATGGATGGAATAATTTAGTCCTCATTTTCCTGTTTCTTTACATGCCTGGTAATTTTTTACTGGATGCCCAGGTTTGTAAATTTTAACTTGTGTGCTTGATTTTTTTTAACACCTATAAATATCCTTGAACTTTATTCTGGAATGCACTTCAGTTACTTGGAAACAGCTTGAATTTTTTAAATTTTTATTTACTTTTTTTTTTCAGGGCATTGCTCAGTTTAATGCAAATTATTCCGTACCCTGTGGCCAGATACTTCGGCACAGTCTACAGGCTGCTTGTGAATATGGAGCTTTTCCCGTCTACCTATGGAAAGAGACTATTCTCAGCACTGTTACTACTGATCCTTCAGGGTGGCTCTGTCTCTGGCCCTGGGGAGTTTCTTTGCATATGGGTGGTGATAAGGGACTCCACTGAATACTCCCTGGGGACCCTGGGAAGGATGCTGTGCAGCTTCCTCTTCTGTGTTACCCCAACCTGTGAACTCAAGTACCTTCTCCTTCCAAGACTCTCATCTCGGTCTTCTCAACTCAGGGAGTCTTCAGAAGCCCTTCCTGTCTACTGTTCCCATCCATATGGCTTACAAACCCTCTCAATTCAGTGAAATGGGACAGTCATAGGATTCACTTTATTTTTCTCCTTTTATGGATCACAGTCCACTTGTCTGATACCTATTGCCTTGCTAATCATGGTCTCACATATTTTGTCTGCTGGAGGTTGTTTGTAGTGGGAGGATATATCCGTGTACTCCATCTCATTCAGAAGTGCAAGGATGATATATGTTTATTCTTAATTAGATTTTTATTTAGATATAATTATAGATTTATATTTAGTTGTACCAAGTAATACAGAGAGCTCATACACCCATTTATCTAGTTTCTTCCAATGGTAACATCTTGTTATAATTGGACGATATTACAACCAGGATATCTACACTAGTAGAGTCACAACATGGCACATTTCTGTGATAGTTAATATTAAGTGTCAACTTGATTAGATTGAAGGATGCGAAGTATTGTTTCTGGGTGTGTCTGTGAGGGTGTTGCCAGAGAAGATTAACATTTGGGTCAGTAGACTGGGAGAGGCAGACCTACCCTCAATCTGGGTGGGCACAATCCAATTGGTTGCCAAAGCAGCTAGAAAAAGCAGGCAGAAGAAAGTGGAATTAGCTGACCTTCTGAGTCTTCTGACCTTCATCTTTCCCCCATGCTGGATGCTTCCTGCCCTCAAACATCAGACTCTAAGTTCTTCAGTATTTGGACTCCTGGACTTACACCAGTGGTTTAACAGGGACTCTCCAGCCTTCAGCCACAGACTCAAGGCTGCACTGTTGGCTTCCCTACTTTTGAGGTTTTGGGACTCAGACTGAGCCACTGCTGGCTTCCTACCTCCTCAGTTTGCAGAGATTGTCTATCATAGTACTTCACCTTATGATCATGTGAGTCAATTCTCCTTGATAGACTCTCTTTCATATATATACATATATCCTATGAGTTCTATCCCTCTAGAGAACCCTGACAGATACAATTTTTATCATCATAAAATCTCTCATATTGCTTTTTTTCTTCTTCTGCCCCTCATATCCCCTCCTTAACATTGGCAGTCACTAATCTTTTCTGTTTATATAATTCTGTCATTTGAAGAATGTTACATAAATGGAATTATACAACATATAAACACTTGGGATTTGTTTTCTCACTCAGCATAGTTCTCAAGAGATTCATCCATGCTGTATAAATTAATAGTTTATCCTTTTTATTGCTGAGTAGTATTCCATAGTATGGATATATCAAAGTTTAACTGTTCACCCATTGAGGGATATCTGGGTCATTTCAAGTTTTTGTAAAGATCATAAATGGTATTGTGTTTTTAACTTCAGTGTGCACATGCTTGTTGCTAGTATATTAAAATATGGTTGAATTTTGTACATTTATCTTGTATTCTATGGCATTAGTCAGCTCTAAATTAGTTCTAGTAATTTTTTTATGGGTATTTGGGGATTACTCTACATCTGTAATCATGCAGTCTACAAATGGGGGTAGTTTTATTTCTTTCCTTTAGATTTGTATACACTTTATTTATTTTTCTTGTTTAATTGCACTGGTTGGACCTTACTGTATATGTTGAGTGAGAGTAGTGAGAGCAGATATCTGGGCCTTGATACAGCTCTTAGGAGAAAATCATTCAGTGTTCCCTAATTAAGTATCATGATATGTGTAAGTATTTTGTAAATGTTTTTTGCCAAGTGGAGGAAGTCCATTCTTGACTATTTCTTGAGAGTTTTTATCATAAGTGGGTATCTGATTGTGAAATTGTCTATTGGTTTTCTTTCAGTTCAATCAGTTCTCACTTTAAATATTCTGCAGCTCTGTTTTCTGGAGAATACATGTTCAGGATTTTTATATCTTTCTTGGTGGATTGACCCTTTTATCATTGTATAATATATATCTCTATATTTTAATACAGCATAATTTTTTTTCTTTTTCCTGGAGCCATTCTTTCGTGTTAAGTATTCTGAAAATAAATAATCTCTTTTTTTTTGAACTGATAATGTCTCGATTCCCTCTTCATCCCTGAAGGATACTTTCACTGGATATGAAATTGTTGAGTTGACAGTTGTTTTCTTTCAGCCTGTGAAAAAATGTGCCACTTTCTTTTGGCATTTATTGTTCCTGGTAAGAAATACACTGTCATTTTTTTAGTGCTTTCCTTATGATTAAGGTGTCATTGCTCTCTCACTAATTTTAATATTTTTTTATTTTTCCTTTGTTTCCAGATGTTTGGCTATGATGTGTCTTAGTATGAATTTCTTTGGTTTTACCTTTTTACTGTTTCACTCAGCCCCTTGAATCTGTGGTTTTATGTCTTTCACTACATTTGAGAAGCTTCCAGCCATTACTTTTTAAAACACTATTTTAGCTCCAACTACTTTTCTCTTCTCTGCTGGGATTTTGATGACATAAATGTATATTTTGTTAAAATTCTATCAGTCTCTGATGTTCTCTTGCTTATTTTCAGTCTATTTTCTCTCTGTTGCTCAGGATGGGTAAGTTCTAATGTCCTATCTTCAATTTTCCCATTGTTAAAGCTTGAATTTTTGTGTCCCACAAAATTTCATATGTTAGAGCCTTAAGCCCAGTGTGGCTATATTTTGATATATAGCCACACTGGGTCCTTTAAGGAAGTAACTAAGGTTAAATGAGATTATAAGGGTGGAATTCTGATCTGATAGAATTTGTATCCTTGTCAGAGAGCTTGTGCTTGTGCAGGCATCTCTCTCTCTCTCTCTCTCTCTCTCTCCCACGCCCCAACCCTGCTTCTCTCTTTATATTTATACACATACCAAAGAAAAGTCATGGGAGGACACAGTGAGAAGGCAGCTGTCTGCCAGCCAGGAAGTGAGCCCTCACCAGAAATCACATTGGCCAGAAGATTGATCTTGGACTACTCACTCTTCAGAACTGTGAGAAACATGTTTCTATTGTTTAAGCAACCCAGTCTGTGGTATCTTGTGGTGGCAGCCTGAACAGATAGATTTTAATACTAAAAAGCTCGGTGCTTTTGTAACAAATACCTGAAAATGAGGAGGCAGCTTTAGAACTGGGTAATGTGTAAAAGCTAGAGGAGTTTTGGGGTACATACCAGAAAAAGTCTAGATTACCATGAAGGGACTATTGGTGGAAATGTGTACATTAAAGGTGACTTTGGGGAGGACAGCAAGAAAACAGAAGAGCTGAAGAGAAAGTCTTCATCTTCTTGAGAATGCATATATAATCATAAACAGATTGTTGGCGGAAATATGGATGGGAATGGTCATTCTAGTGTTGTCTCAGGTGGAAATGAGGAACAGGTTATTGGAAATTGAAGTAAGGGTGATCCTTTTTATAAAGTGGCAAGCACCTTGGCTAAACTGTGTACTGACATTTTGTGGAAGGTGAACTTTGAGAGTGATGAAATTGGATATTTAGCTGAGAAGATTTCTAAGAAAAATATTGAAGCATATTAAGTTTTCCTTACATTAGGAGTAAGATACGAGAGGAGAGAGATAAATTGAAGAAAGTATTCAGCAAAAAGGAACCAGAACTTGGTGATTTACAAAATTCCTAGACTATCCATATTGCAAAAAAGGAGAAAACATGTTCCAAAGAGAACTCTATGGGTGTAGATGAACAACTACTTGATAAGATTCATGTTTCTGTAAACCACAAATGTAATCAACCACTTCAGCAGAAGCCAGAAACAGAAATGGGATTATACTCACAGAGACACTGCCGGTTTGAAGTAAAGGAACCTAAGAAAGTGTGACACAATGGAAGAAGGCTATTGGACTTCTGGAATCTACAGAAGGGGACCATAAAGCTATTGAGCTGTGAACATGCTTCATCCTTTAAGAAAAAGAAAAGAATGTCCCTGAAGGGGATTCAGAGGTTATCAGGGCTTCCTCCTCAGTTTCAAAGATGGAGCTACCACCTCTGTTTCAATGGGCTTGGCTGTTGTCACCCAAGTCCTTATAGGCAGAACCACCTGGCAAGTCTCAAAGGCAGGGCCACCACAGCTGAAGGAGCAGGTCTTCCCTGCAGAACTATGGGAGTGATGCTGCCATCTCAATGGGCCTGGAAGAAGAAGCATTGATCCAAAGTGTATTCTTGTCTTCAGATCTATCGGAATTTGCCTGCTGTTTTTGGTTTGCATAGAATCCATCACTTCTTTCTTCTTTGCTGTTTCTTCCTTTGGAATAGGAATGTCCATGTTGTACCTGTCTTGTCATTATATTTTGGAAGCACACACTTGTCTGTTTTCACATGTTCACAGGTAGAGAGGTGATACGGTTTGGCTGTGTCCCCACCCAAATCTCATCTTGAATTATAGCTCTGATAATTCCCACATGTTGTGGGTGGGACCCCGTGGGAGATCACTGAAACATGGGGGTAGTTTTCTCCATATTGTTTTCATGGTAGTGAGTAAGTCTCATGAGATCTGATAGTTTTATAAGAGGAAAGCCCTTTTGCTTGGTTCTCATTTTCTCCATTGTCTGCCATCATGTAAGACATGTTTTTCACCTTTCACCATGATTGTGAGGCCTCCCCAGCCACACAGAACTTGAGTCCATCAAACCTCTTTTTCTTTATAAATCACCCACTCTTGGGTATGTCTTTATCAGCAGTGTGAAGAAGGATTAATTCAAGAGGCGTTCTACCTCATCATGAATCATACCTTGAGTCTCACTCATGTCTGATTTAGATGAGTTTGATGAGACTTTGGAATGTAGACTTCAGGGTTGATGCTGGAATAAGTTAAAACATTCAGGGCTGTCAGGATGATATTTGCACACAAGAAGAACATGAATTTCAGGAGGTCAGAGGTAGAATGTTATGGACTGAATATTTGTGTCCTCCCAAATTCATATGCTGAAGCCCTATCCTCCAGTGTGACTGTCTTTACAGCTGGGGCATCTAAGGAAGTAATTAAGATTAAATGAGTCCATAAGAGTGGGGTCGTTATCAGGTAGAATTAGTTTCCTTATAAGATGAGACATCAGAGAGTTCGCTCTCTCTTACTGCAAGTGCTCCAAAGAATTACCGTGTGAGGATGCAGCAAGCAGGTGGACATCTACAAGCCCAAAAGATAACCCTGGCTGGACACGGATCAGCTGGAACTTGGATTGTGGGCTTCCCAACCTCTAGAACTGTGAGGAATAAGTTTCTGTGTAAGCCATCCAGTCTGTGGTAGTTTGTTATGGCGGCCAACAGACTAAGAAAACAGCCAGCATGCACCCCTCCATTCTGCTGTCAAGGCTTCCATTGAGTGTTGTATTTCAGCTGTGTGCAGTAAATGTAGTCATGATACAAACTAAACACTCACAGAAATATTGTAGCAAACAAAAACTCACAAGAAATGCAGACTCATGATGTAAAGACTGGCAAACAAGAAGGCTTGATTTCAAAGAAACAAACAAAACTCTTGGGCCTAAGACATTGGGTTTTGGTGCCTTTGGAAATTATCTAAAACGTGTCAGTTAATGACTCAATACAGCTGTGATTGATTAGCCAGTCATTTGTGGGACCATCATAGTTACTCAGCATTTTCTCTTAAATTCTTACTCTTTAAAAAAGTTACTGAATTATCTGCATGTATTTAATAAATAAATATTTGTTAAGGCCCCTTTATTTCCTTGGCAGCATTCTAAGCATGGAAATTAGATTTTAAAAAATAATGTACTTAATACTTATATTGATTGTATTTCGGTTTTAGCCTTATAATTATGAAAAAGAAAAGTCCTCAGTATTTAGGGTGTGTATTGTGGGCACTGATCTAATGACTACTTAAAAAAGAATTCTTCTTCTTTACTTCTAGTAGAAGCTGTTTCTTACTGTTGTTTATAACAGAAAGGAAAGACTAAGTATTAAATATATGCAGCATAAAGCCTCCCTTGGTCTCCATCTTCATGTAGAATTATTCCTGAAAAATTGCAGTGACTCAAAAGGCTTCCTGATCCCCACAGGTGGTCAGAGGTTTCAGTGTGGCAGCTGGCAAGTCCAACCCACCGCTGCGGAACAGCAGCAGGGGGACCACTAGAAAGAGCCAGTTAGAAGGATTTATTTTCTGTTTGGTTTTTTTTTTTCCCTCCTTAATCAATGGAAAAATATCTGTAATACTTAGCCTGATAAGCAGAAAAAGGGAAATGTAAGACTCAAATTATTGGTTCATAAAATAAAGCTCCAGACAATTCTGTTTTATTACACAGAATGGATTGGTTGTGGTCTGTTAGCAGGCAGAGGTACTATGCATACAGATACCATAATAATAGTAAACAATGGTTGAGTGGAGAACCAGTGCCTCTGCTCCAATTATTTTTATAATTGCTCTCTATCTACTGTCTCTGCAGATATTCCATAAACAGTGTGCAACACTAACTCCATCCTTCTGTTGCATTTGTTATTATTTTTGCTATAGATAAAATTTTCAACCATGTAGAAACAAAAGTTTAAAACTGTTATGTTGCTCTGTGCATTTACAGGTTTGCCATAATGTGGCATAATTGGACATGCTGTTAAAAGACCGAATTAAACACATCATGTTTTGGTAAAGAAATGAACCCAAGAAGTAGTAAAGATAGTGGGGAATTCCTGAATCCCAAAAGTCTTCTTAATTTTGACCATTTGACGTTTGTGTGTGTGTGTGTGTGTGTGTAGTAATTCAAATCAGAAAACCAGCCAAAAGGGGCCAGCTCTCAAAATCCAGGCGCTTTAGTGAGACAAAGACTATTTCAGATTTCAAGGGCTCAACCCTGTGGATTAATATCTTGCCATTCACAGTAGTTAGTACTGTGAGGTCATTTATTGATTTCGTTAACAAATATTTGTGGACTACTTACGATGGGCCAGGACCTGTTTTGATGCTGAGGGTCAGTGGATTTCAAAGCTAAATATGTAAGAATTTACATATGTAATATGTAGTTATTATATGTAAATATGCATTTACATATTTTAGATTTCAAAGCTAAATATGTAATAAATACGTAATGTGTTGCCAGAAACATTTTTCCCTGAGCAGCAACTGAACAGTGGGAAACCACTCAGCTGGAGTCATGGTCCCATTGGCCCTGCTGGCCTACTGTCCTGCAGTTTTGATATATCAGCATTCATTGAAGATAAAATTGCTTTTCCCTGACGTTTTTTGTTTGTCTCAAAAGCAGTCTAAGACATGCTTTCTTCATTTGAGAGATGTCCAGAAGAGGGCTTGAAAAAGAAGACCAAATACAATGTTGTCAGTAGTGCACCAGGATTGGGAAGGGTAAAAATGTTCACAGAAGACAGAATAGACAAGAGACTAGCTGAGGGATCAGTGTATCCGTACATAAGCAGACAACTAATAATAAAAGTAAAGAATGGTTGAGTTTCCAAACCTACTGCTTTGTAAAAACAAAAAAGAACAAAAAGCACCCTAAATTTTAGTGGCTCAAAACAACCATAATGTTTCTGCTGATCTTGCTTGGCTCACGTATATGACGGCATCAGTCAGCGATTCAGACCTGGATGGAATTCTGATGTGTCCTCACATACTCGTGGTGGGAGCTGGTGGGGTGCTGGAACCTTCTTCTCTTTTCTCTCACCACTCTCTTACCCCTTTTCTCTCCCACCACTCTCTTACCCCTTTCTCTCCCTGCACCCTTCTCCATTTATTCACTAGGCTGGCCCAGGCTTCTGTATTTGGCAGCAGGACAATCTAAGAAACTGAAGGCAGAAGCTGCAAGCTCCTGAGACCCAGGCTCTGACACTTCCCCAGTGTCACTTCTGCCAGGTTCTGTTGGTGAAAGCAAATCACAGGGAACAGATCTAATGGTCAGTGATGTAGACTGTATCTCTTAAAGGGGGTTATGCAGAAAATTGTGACCATATTTGATCTACAGCACCTATTAAGAACTGCATGTCCTGTGTATAAGAACATAATTATGTAAATATATAATATACATATTTCAAAACAACCACTGTTGAATAAGAGATGACTGGAAATTAAAACACATAAAATAAGAAAAGACCATGAGAGGGTGCAAAATAGGCTTTTGCACCTATTACATTGTTGAAACAATGTAAAACTTGTAGTAAAGTTGCAACAATTTTTTGAAGAACTTCCATCTGTCATTTATTTGAATTTCCCAAATGCAGATATTTTACCACATTTGCTTCAGCAGTAGAATAAGGATGAATAGGTACATATAAATTCAGAAAGTAGATTAGTAGATGTGGGTGGGAGAGTGAGAATAGGAACTGAGTACTGATGGATAAGGGGTTTCTTTGGGGGCTGTAAAAATGTATAGAATTAAAATGTATATAATTAAATTTATTAAAAATGTATATAATTAAAAATGTATATAATTAAAAAATATAGAATTGAGCGGCACAACTCAGTGGGTATACTAAAAACATGAAATTCTACGCTTTTGATAAGTTAATTTTATGGTATGTGAATTATATCTTAATAAAACTGTTTAAAATACTATCCATGAGCACTAGGTGAACGAATTTCGTTATTAATGAAATCAAATGCAAGGTTGTGGGGCTTAATGTACGCTAGAACTCGATTCTAGATCACCAGAGAGGCTACAAGGTCCAAGTAAATAGGAGGATATTGGTGAAGTCCGTGAAGTGACCAGGGAACTTATATCCCCGCCCCTCTGAGTATGTCTTTCAGCCTGAGGCCTCAGGCGGTTTCAGTTATTTCACGGGCCCAACGTGGGACTCTCTGACTCAATGGAGTTAGAGAAATTGAGCAGCTTGCCTGGATCCCCTGGCCTGTGTGTGGTGGGAACTGAGTAGGAAGAAACCGAGGCCTGACTCCCGCCTCCTGCACCCTGCCGGTATATGTAGGTAGGGATCTGATGGGCCAGTTTTGACTTGGTGGGGTATATAAAACAGACATGGCAATCCCTCCCCCCTCCCCCCTCCCCATAATAGGCCCCCGTGTGTGATGTTCCCCTTCCCGAGTCCAAGTGATCTCATCGTTCAGTTCCCACCTATGAGTGAGAACATGCGGTGTTTGGTTTTCTGTTCTTGCCATAGTTTGCTGAGAATGATGGTTTCCAGCTGCATCCATGTCCCTACAAAGGACACAAACTCATCCTTTTTTATGGCTGCATAGTATTCCATGGTGTATATGTGCCACATTTTCTTAATCCAGTCTGTCACTGATGGACATTCGAGTTGATTCCAAGTCTTTGCTATTGTGAATAGTGCCACAATAAACATACGTGTGCATGTGTCTTTATAGCAGCATGATTTATAATCCTTCGATGTAAATGATGAGTTGATGGGTGCCGACAAGTTGATGGGTGCAGCACACCAACATGGCACAAGTATACATATGTAACAAACCTGCACGTTATGCACATGTACCCCAGAAGTTAAAGTATAATTAAAAAAAAAAAAAGAAGAAGACATACATCAGAGACAAAAAATAAAGTTTCTTTCAACTCTGATAAAAAATAAAAAATAAAAAAATAAAAATAAATAAAAAAACAAAACAGACATGGCACCATTGTATATTTATAAATACATATAGAAAAATAGAAATATCAAATATTGTTCAAAGAGAAAGAAACCTGAAACTAAACAGAGTTGACACAGACAATTGTTCCATCTTTGGCTGATCAGAACATTCTTTGTGTAAGTATCTTCCAGAAGCATCTGGTTTTCCTTCACAAAACGTTTGTTCTCATTTTAATTTGTTGCTTGTAGTTTGCATTAAGTCTTATATTTTAATTCATTTTATGTGCCATTTACCTAGAAAATTACTAATAAGAAAGAACCATAGCAACTAAATAACAACTGATACCTCTTGGAAAGGCTTAAATGAGTTTTGAATAACTTCTTGATTGCTACTGTAGCTAAAATATGTGTTTTGTGAAAAATGCACATTATATTATTGTCATGGTAAGAAACTGAGATAAATTACAGGTAATTCCCATTTTGTAGTACCGTTTCTATGGTTATATAAGCAATTTATGTTACTTCAGTACTTGTTACCATGGTTATCTCAGGTAATTCCAGGTTAGTAAAATTAAAATGGTGTGGGTATTTTTGTTTGTTTGGTTGGTTGGTTGGTTTTGTTTTGTTTTGTTTTTGGTGATGATTGTTGAGTAACATCGTTCATGTGGAAAGAAAGAAATATCCCTTATTGGTAAAATAGAGTATTTCACTTAGTCGTGGTACTGGGTGACTACAGGAGAGTAAAAGAGTGGGCAACTCATTCTTATTGGGATCCCCCTCCTCTCCTCTCCTCCCGTTAGACAACTGTGAGACCCAGGTATCTCGAGCAGCTCCAGTTAAGCTCTTGCACATGACGGGCTGAGCCACGATAACAGATGGAAAATAAACTCTAAATCCTAACATTCTCTCAGCTGCTTGATATAAAAAGAGTGACAGAAAAATTAATGACTGCGAGCTCAGAAACAGAAAGCACTGCCCAGATGCTTGTTTCATCATTGTTGCTAATACTGTTTCTATTGTTTATTCATTTTTCTCTTGTTCTCCTCTGATGGACACACGGACTGACATAAACTTAAAGAAGAGATATGTATATCGGAGTAGATGCCTGAAATGACTTTTGAAGGTGTGATGGTGGTCAGGGAAGATACCTTTAGTACAGGATTGATGCGCCAAGCCTGCCAGGGATAAGGGAGTGGTAGAAACTCCACTGGAAGAGCATGGACATCCTCATGGGCAGAGCAACAATGTCCAAAGCACATGCTACACTGGACTTGGCCGACGTCTAGGAGTGACTAAGTTTCTTCTGGCTACCAGTTAGGTTTTAGCCAAGGGACCCCACTGATTAGTCATATGACCTTCATTTGACTTGGTAGTAGTCTCTAAAAGTCAGAAACCAAACGTCTGGCCCTCCCCTAGAGAGCCTTGTGAGGTAAGTGGGGAGAGAGAGACGTCACTGGAATTTTACATCATAAATGTTGTGTGACTTTATCTTAGTTTTTTTCTCATTATCTTTTTCTCACTTTTCTTAGCCCCACAGTTTCTTAGCTTTGCTTTCTTGCCCTCCTCATCCATCTGATTTAAATTTTACATTTTGTTGTTTCATGTGTATTTCTGTTAAGCTCTGATAAACCCTTATGAGGCAGAGTATGGTGTAAGTTAATAAAAGTAATAGAAGTTAGGAACCATTATTGCAATGACAGTATAAAAGTAGAATAAGAACTGCACATACTGCGTATGCAGACCCATGTACAAGTGTGCACAACACTGTTTCAGTTAAAAATCTATATGTCTACATTCACATCTGTCTGTTTTTTAAAAATGTTTGTGTTATTTGAGGGTTTGTAAATTAAATCATTGCTAAAAGCGTAAAGCTATTACATATCTAATTTTGCCCAACTTACATAAATACCAGGATTTTCCAGTACAATTCATAATCTAACAGAATATCTTATTGGGAAACCATAAAACCAATTCTACATCTCTTTATGCCAATACCAATAGGGTGCATATTTCAGTAGATACGAATAATGTGTCCACTACATTCTAGGAAATGTATGTTACTGTATCTCCAGGAAAATTTGTGGATAATATCTTATTTTCCTTTTTTTTTTCTCCCTATGGAGACAGGAAGAAGTTTTGATACAAGAGAAAGAAACAATCCTCAGACAAAAACATACCTGGTTCCTTACCATGTAGATCAATTAGAGCAACTTAACTGAATTTTCTGCCGGTCTCTTCCTGTACAAATCGCTCCTGTTGAGAGATCCTCACAATTGCTGTGAAATTCAAAGAAAGAAAGTAACTTTTCATAACCTGTGAGTACATACAATACTAACGTAAGACACCAAATTATTAATAAAAAGTCATAAATCAAAGTTCATCACTTTTCTTACCAAATACATTAAACACATCTGGATAAAAGCACTTTCTACTCCACAAACGAACTTGGAAAGAATATATTTGGGTTGCTTAGTGGGATTCCCTTCCCACAACACATTCATAGTGTCTCTTTCTCTGTTTCTCTCCTTGTTTTTAAAGCAGGATTACTTTGTTTTAGACCTGTCATTCTTCCAGGTTGCTAACTGGACAAATTCTGTCTTTGAATATGCAATTGAGTCAGCCTGTTTCAAGAAATATTACGCAGAGTGTATCAAAGCAAATACAACTGCAGCTCAATTTTAATAATGCTTTTACTTTCATTATAAAGTATGTTCAATGGCAGTTTCAAAATTAAATGAAAATTTTTACGTGACATCTTAGCACCCATAGGATAATTGAAAAAGAAGGTTGGCTGAGTAGATTAGGTTATGAAAGCTAAGATGTCAAAAGAATTTTTGTTTAAAAAAATGAAATCTCTTTTCAATTTGGGGAACATACGGCAGAAGAATCATAGATCTGGAAGAAAGGAACATTAAGCATTCAACAGGTACAGCTCTCTAGTATGGAAGAAATTTTAAAATAAGAACAACTGCAACAAGCAAGAGGCTCACATTGCCTCCTTGAGCGTGAGAAGGATTCTCCATATTCTTCAGATCATTATACGGAAGATCTCTCCTCAAATCAGAGCAAAAAACATGACATTCAGTTTCGGCATTGTTGCATTTATTGCTCAAAGCATTTAACTTTTCTCGTTTTATCGACATTCTGTATGAGACTCCTTATTTCTCCCATAACTGCAGTAGGTTGGCAGTACTTATGTTAGCAATGTGATGTTGAAGGTTCAATGCAGTCACTTGACCTGGTGTTTGCGGTGAAGATAAACAACAAGGATTATTTATTTTACCAGCAGAGTAGCCCTGATGAGACTATGGTATTTCCTTCTAAGTAAGGATTTCCAGACGTCCCAATCAAGATGATCAATACAATTAAAAATGAAATAAATTACCATTTTCATTAAATATATGGAAATAGCATATTCATTTATTTTACTAAAAATGAAATGGATTAGCATATTCTTAGTGGTTATTTTAAGATTAGATATCAAGAATGTAATTGCTCAGTTGTGGCAAATGTGATCGACCCATCCCCTCAATTAATCCTTTTTTTTTTTTTTTTTTTTTTCTTTTTTTGAGACAGGTTCTCACTCTGGTGCCCAGACTGGAGTACAGTGGCATGATCATGGCTCACTGCAGCCCCAACCTCCTGGGCTCAAGTGATCCTCCCACCTCAGCCTCCCATGTAGCTGGAACTACTGGGGTATGCCAGTATGCCCAGCTAATTTTAAAATTTTTTGTAGAGATGGAGTCTCGCTTTGTTACCCAGGCTGGTCTCAGACTACTGACCTCAGGTGATCTTCCCTCCTTTGCCTCCTAAAATACTGGGATTATAGGCATGAGCCACCACATCCAGTCTAACTATTCTCATTTGAACAAAAGTTGTTTTTATGTACAAAGCAAAATTAATTTTAAATATTTTCTAACCTAATGTATACTAATTATTAGTAGATATACAAAATGAGCATTTTAATATGCCAGAGTCAAATTCTATTTTATTTTATTAAAACAAAAACACACAAGATAGATATGTTTCTTTTCATATGTCAAAGGTAAGAGTCATCGAGGAGCAACCTATCCCCAGGTCACCTGCCTTACGTTGGCAAAATCCAGGCCTTCAATTTATATTCTGTGTTTTTACATATTTTTTTTTTGTAATGTTGCTACCTATGTTAGTAGCCCTTAATCATTCTAATCTCTGTAACCACGGTATTAAAATTTATTGAGTCCACCAAGAACTTTGGTTTACGTAAGATATATCAATGACTTTGCCATATCAGGATTTAAAATGAGAAAAACTTAAAATACGTATTTAGTCATTGAATAATAATAAATCTATTACATGTTAACAAAAATAATATACCTTCTGATACCTATGCTTGTCAAAGCAAAGTATTATTGAGAAGGAGGTCATTCTTTTAAAGTTTTTAATGAATTTCTTTAGTATCTGGCTTAAAAGAAGACAGCTGAATTTCCATGTCTGCTTCTGCATTCAATGTAGTGCAATATATTGCTTTTGTTAATATATGTACTAAAAATAACTGGCGTCACACAGATACATTTTTGGAAAAGGAAGGAGTATTATATTTGCCTTTCTAGATAACTGTGATGTGTATAAATAACCCAAAGTCAATAGTTAGCAGTTTCTTAAAGGTTAGTTCCTGCAGGAGTGGCTCACAACCCAGCACTTTGGGAGGCTGAGGTGGGAGGATTGGTAAAGGCCAGGAGGTTGAGACTGCAGTGAGCCAAAATCATGCCACTTCACTCTAGCCTGGAAGACAGAGAGAGACTCCATCTCTCAAAAAAAAATAGTTGCAAATATAGACTCTCAAACCATAGCAAACTTTGTACACTTGTGAGAGAGTAAGAGGAGTGAAAAAAACATTTTATTCTTGATCTCACAAAACCTCTGCAAGTCCATTGCACTTACTTCAGGGGTTCTCAGGTCACATTTTAAAAACCATTAATCTTTAATATTAAGTAATATTTGTGAGTATGATTTTAATGATTATATAATATCTTAAGAATAAATCTCCCATCATGATAATCCTCCACTTACTATTTATATTCCAGATTTTATTTATATAAATAATCCCATACTTTTTTCATATTTCTATTTATGGTGGATGTTTTTTAAATACTGCTAATGAGTAAGTATGGCTCTTGTAAGGCATTACTGCATATGATCAAATATCTTTCGTAGCTGTTACAGTCAATCTTGCTATGAGCATTCTTGTGCATCAGGTGAACATTTCTGTTGAGTATATACCTCTTGATGGAATTGCTGGGTCATGCATTTACTCATGTTCCACATGAAGAGCTACTTCCCAACAATTTTCTAGGGTTTTCCCAGTTGACCCTCCCATTAGCATTATAGGACAGTTCTAATTGCATCATCTTCTTGACACAGTTGGTAATTGTTTTAGCGTATTTTCCATTTTACCTAATATGGTACAAGTGGAATTGTATCCCATTATGGTTATAATTTTCATTTCCCTGATGACTCACAGATGAGCAAATTAATACGTTTATTGGCAATTTGAGTATTCTGTTTTGTGAGATGTTTTTTCAAGTTTTGCTCATTTTTTAAATTTGATTGTCCACCTTAGACTTACTTGCTTGTTAGAGTTCTTTATGTATGCCAGAGATCAGCATCTTGTTGACTGTGTGTATTTAGATCTACTCCCATGATGGGGCTTGCTTTTGCAATATGTTAATCACTTTAAATAATTTGTAATATATTTCAGTATATATATTTCCTCTTTTGTAGTTACTGCTTTTTTCTTATTTCTTTATGAAATCAGCCCAACTCCAAGGTCAACCTGATGTTCTCTTGTTTCCTGCTAAAATAGTTTTCATTTTAATATCAATTTAAATATGAATTCCATCTGAAATTTGATTTTGTGTTTTGTCTGAAATAGGATTCCATGTACACTTTATTTTCCAGGAAAGAATATAATTACATAGCACCAACCACCAATTTTTCCACTGAACTGTATTAATTAATATAGTTTTTCGTTAGGTCTTGATTTTGTGAATATAAATTCCCCAGATTTATTCTTCTAGACCACCTTCACTAATCTTGTGCTTTTGCATTTCTGTAATTTTAGTATCATTGTATCAATTTCTAAAACAAAATTCATGGATTTTGAATTTTGGTTGAGATTGAAATGAATTTATAGAAAAATTTTGGGAATATTGACATCTTCACAATATTGAATGTTTCAGTCTGTGAACATACGATTGGGAAATATTGTTCATCTTTCATTAGATTTATTTCTAGTGTTTGATATTATTAACATTGCAATATTGTATTGATATTGCAATAGTAAGTGGCAGTTTTTAGAAATGTAAATTTTCCAATTGTTTGTTGCTAGAACATAAAATACAATTACTTTTTTTAATGACCATGTGTCCAGGAAACTTGTTAATTCTAAATATTAATTTTAAATAGTTTGTTGATTCTTTGGATGTTCCAGATATACCATCACGTCTGCAAACAATGACAGGCTTGATTTCACCTTTAAAATTCACGTGCAATTCTTTTTTAGCCTTGTAACAGAGGCTAGATAATTCAGAACTTCATTGAATAAGAATAACAAGCATCTCTTGATTTTTCTTGATCTAAGAGGTGGTGGAGGGATGTTTTCAATATCCCAGCATTGAAAATCATGGCTTTATTAATAGTTTTTCTTTTTCAATTAAAAATGTGCTCTCCCTTTGGAGGCCAAGGTGAGAGGATTGCTTGAGCCCAGGAGTTTGAGACCAGCCTAGGCAATATTGTAAGATCTCATCTCTACAAAAAAAATTTAAAAATTAGCCAGGTGTGGTGACACATGCCTGTAGTCTCACCTAATTGTGAGGCTGAGGGAGGAGGATTCATGAAGTGAGCCATGATCACGCCACTGTACTCCAGCCCTCGCTATGGAGTGAAACCCTGCCTCAAAATTATTAATTAATTAATTAGTTAAATAAAAAGGACTCTCATTATTAGTTTAATAGTAATTTTTAATAAAGAATGGGCATTAAATTTTTAATGTTTTCTGAAATTATCTAGATGATATGGTTGTTATGACTTTGATTCTTAATGTGGTTAAAGGAAACATTGATTGATAACCGATTGTTATCCAACTTCAGAGTTTTATGATAAGCCCTACTTGTTTGTCATGTAGCATCCTTTATATGTATTATGGAATTTAAGTTTCTAATATGTGTTAATTTTTGAGAGAAATTAGTCAGAAATTTTATTTTTTATGTTGTGCTTGTCATGTTTTATAGCAATGGTTATGCTAAAGTCCTAAGAAGGTATGGACACATCCACATTATTTCTGTAGCAGTTCAGAGTAAATAAAAAGTACAGGTGGTCCCTGACTCCCTGACTTATAATGGTAAGTATTCAATAGAAAATGTACTTTGAGTACTCATATAATCCTTCTGTTTCCACCTTTAGCTACAGTATTCAACAAATTTCATGAAATCTTCAAGACTTTATTATAAAAAAGCTTTGTGTTGTATAATTTTCCCAACTGTAGGCTGATGTAAGTGTTCTGAGCGTGTTTAAGGTAGGCAAAACTAAGTTACGATGTTCCATAGGTGAGGTGTATAAAACGCATCTTTGATTTACAATATTTTCAACTTACAATGGGTTTATTGTGAGGTAACACCACTGTAAGCCAAGGAGCATCTGTAATCCCAGCACTTTGGGAGGCCGAGGCGGGCGGATCACAAGGTCAGGAGATCGAGACCATCCTGGCTAACACGGTGAAACCCCGTCTCTACTAAAAATACAAAACAAAACAAAACAAAAAACTAGCCGGGCGAGGTGGCGGGCGCCTGTAGTCCCAGCTACTCGGGAGGCTGAGGCAGGAGAATGGCGTGAACCCGGGAGGCGGAGCTTGCAGTGAGCTGAGATCCGGCCACTGCCCTCCAGCCCGGGCGACAGAGAGAGACTCCGTCTCAAAAAAAAAAAAAAAAGAAGGGCTTTACATTTCCAACTATGAATGTGCTTCCAGTTAAATTTCCAGTTTTATTGTTTAAAAATGTCTCCCATTGTATTTTATGTACAATAGTTCTTCCAATTGCTTCTGTCTGATATTAATGTACCATACCATTTTTATGCTTACTCTTTCTATGGTGTATTTTTCATACTTTTAATTTTAGTACACATGTGTCTATAAATTTTAAATAGGTCTTTTTTAGCCAGAATATAGTAAATGATTTTATCCCATCTAGCACTCTCTGTGTTTAATTGGTATATTTAATCAATTGACATTTAATATAATTATTGATATGGTTATGTTTAAGTGTAAACTGTGTCATTCATTTTTCATTTTTTTATATGACTTTTTTTCTCTCTTACTTCTTTTTTGCATCCTCTGGGTTGATTAAATATTATTGTTGCACTCCATTTTATTTACTGAAAGTACTGTTGGCCACCTCTCATTTTACCCCTTTTCTAAATGATTGATTTAGGCATACAATATGAAAGTTAGGCATATTATATGAAAAACTTATCATTTAACAAAGTCAGTAGCACATCACACATTGGCGTTTTCCATGTCCTACTTCACACTTCTCAGTTCACATCTGAAAGTTGCTTTTTATTTCTCACCTCACACTTAAAGCTTCAATTTCCTGCTTTACAAATGCAATGAACTGACAATGGTTTAATTTCATTCCCACATTATAATTGGTGCTATTGTTGTGATATTTTTGTTTTATATGAGCTATCTCAGATTTATAATTTTTGTTTTAGACAATTAGATACCTTAAATAAAATTATGACTAAAAACATACATGCAAACAAACACATGTGTATCAATTTATTTACTTTTGGTTTTGCTCATTTTTACTGAAAATATGATTATCTATGTTGTGTCATTATTCTTCATCCCAAAGAACGTCATTTTTATACAGTGTAGTCCAGCTGGAAATATTTATTTCATGTTTACCTTTTAAATGATATTTTCACTGGATACAGAAACTTGAAATACAAATTATTTAGACAACAAAAAATAGTAGAATAAATCAAGAAGTTCAAACGTTTTATTTTTGACTCAGCAGTATACATAAATATTGACACAAATAATAGAAAAGAATGGAAGCATACATTCTCAATAGGAAAATGACAAGGAGCAAACAACTACCAAATGAAGGAAATTCTAATACATAGTAAGAGATTTCTTTTACAATAATGTAAGAATAATTTTTAAAAAATGAAGTGTATCTTTTCCTACACAAACATATGCCAATGGAAATATATATACATTTAATATTTAAATGTTTATTATTGTTAAATATCTTTTATACCTGATAATATTCTTTTTTTAGAAATCTACTCTTTAAATGTTAATTTAGCCAATCCAGCGTTCTTTGGTATTTGTATGGAATATCTTTCTCCACTGATTTACTTTTGATCTATATTTAAGTTGATGTTTATTTATTTATGGTGGAGTTCTTATAAAATATATATAGCTGTGTTGGGGTCCGTGCCGGGGGTGGTGGAGAATGAAAGAACACACAAAAGACAAAGACACACAGAGAACATGGCGGCCACACTCAGAGCCTCCGCCTCACTTTATTTATACCCCATAAACCCCACGTCAGCAGAAAGAATGCAATGCAAAACAAACTTTCTTTTCCCAGATGTAACCTTCTACTCAGTTCCTTGTTTCTATGCTCTTCCTTATCTGCCCGCCTTCTTGGTGCCTACGGGAGTTCATTAAAAGTTCAATTGGAGATACTGTCCTTGAGCCCTATCTATTCTCAGCATACTGTTTTCAAAGGCCCCTGCATAGCTGGGTCTTGCTTTTAATAAAATCTGAATTATTTTAACCGGTAGGTTCAAACCATTTCCATTTAATGTGATTATTCATATTTTTGGATTAAAGTCTATCATGCTGCTAGGTATTTTCTATTTTCCTTTTATTATTTGTTCATTTTTTCCTCTTTTATACCTTCTTTCATATTATATGATATTTTAAATTACTGTATTTTAACTTCATTTATGCTTTATTTCTTACTCTGCTCTTTAAAATTTTACTGAGTATACTAGCATTTATATTACTAATCTGTAAGTAATCACAATCTTTCTTCAAATAATATCACAGTACTTCATATATAATGTATGAAACTTACAACAATATCATCCCAATTCCCCTGCCTAAGCTTTGTGCTATTGCTTTCATACATTTTATTTTACATATAGAAACAAACAATATGTTGGTATTAATTATTCCATACACAGTTATCTTTTAGATTGATTTAAAAAGCAGAAAAATGAATTGTATAATCATTTCAATTTTACAACATTCTTACTGCAACACTTGTGTCTATATGACATCTTATTCTTTCTGCCTGAAGAGCTTCCTTTACCAATTTTACTAGTGGAAATTGACTAATATGAGCTCTTTCTGTTTTTGAATTTTTGAAAAGCTTTAATGTCCTTTTGATTTCTAAGACATGTTTTTTGCTGAATACAGAATTCTAGTTTGAGATTTTTCTTCTTTCATCATTTAAAAAAATGGTACTCATTGCCCTCTGGTATACATAGTATCTAATAAAAAGTCTGCTGTAATATTGATCTCTGACAACTGTAAGTAATGTGTCTTCTCACTGGCTGTATTTAATATTTTCTACCTGTATCTTTGTTTCCGGCTGATATTATGTGACATTCTTGGATGTGTGGTTTCATATCTTTCATTTTGATAAAAAAGAAACAGCCATAATTTTTTCAAATATTTTTTCTGCCTCATTCTTTCTTATCTTTAGCTGGGATCTCAATTATACAAAAGTTAGACCCTTTGTGTTACTGTGTTATTTTGCACATCTTCTGTACTCTTTTTTGTTGTTGTTGTTGTTGTTTTTGACAGAGTTTTGCTCTTGTTGCCCAGGCTACAGTACAATGGCATGATCTCAGCTCACTGCAACCTCTGCCTCCCAGGTTCAAGTGGTTCTCCTGCCTCAGCCTACTGAATAGCTGAGATTACAGGCGTGTGCTACCTCACCCCGCTAATCTTGTATTTTTAGTAGAGACAGAGTTTCACCATGTTGGTCAGGCTGGTCTAGAACTCCTGACCTCAGGTGATCTGCCTACCCCGGCCACCCAAAGTGCTGGGATTACAGGTGTGAGCCACCATGCCCAGCCTGTTCTTTTTATTTCTTTAATTTTTAAATGATTTTACCTTTACCTTCTTTTTAAAATTGTGTCATTTCTACTGCACTATCTTCAAGCCAATGATTCTTTTTTCAAATATAGAAAATTGTATAATAAGATCATCAGGCATTTTTAAATGTCTGTTACTATATTTATTAGATTACCTTAGTTTTTCATCTGTTTTTTTCTGAAGAGCACCATGTATTCCCACTGTCATTTTCCATTATATCAGAGGTTGGCAAACTACAAGCCATTGACCATTCAGCTGTTTTCATAAATAAATTCTTATTGGGATACAGCCCTGTTCATTTATTTATGTTTTCCTCTATGTATGTTTTTTAGCTTAATGGAAGTGTCAAATAATTGCGGCATATGTTGCATGACTCTCCAAACAAAACGTGTACTCCTTGAAGAAAAATTTTGCCAAAACCTGCACCAAGCTAACTACTACACATATAAAGAAAGCCATTTAAGACCAACGAGACCCTAGCCAAGTGTCTATTAGAACTTCCAGCCTATACTTGCCTTGCAATATTATTAATTAAGTAAATGCATAATAATTTTGTTATGCAGCAATAGTGTGGCTGGTATACTTATGAGCAATAGTCAGATCACAAAAGTTAGAAAAATCAAGCATTTACAATGAAGTAGAAAGTAAAAAACACCAATTTGGGGCCAAGCACGGTGGCTCACACCTATAATCTCAGTACTCTGGCAGGCCAAGGTGGGCAGATCACCTGAGATCAGGAGTTCAAGACCAGCCTGGCCAACATGGTAAAACCCCATCTCTACTAAAAAATACAAAAATTAACTTTGTGTGATGGCGGGCACCTGTAATCTCAGTTACTTGGGAGACTGAGGCTGGAGAATTCCTTGAACCTAGGAGGCGGAGGTTGCAGTGAGCCAAGATCATGCCACTGCACTCCAGCCTAGGCAACAGAGCGAGACTTGGTCAAAAAAAAAAAAAAAAAAAAAAGCATTCCCACCAATTATGAAATATTCTTCTAAAATGTTTAAACTGATTATTATCTATTCTTTACCAGTTTTAACAAAAAAATAAGTTGTGTGCTCCAAAGCCACACTTTTTAATGAATAAATGGTCTAGTGGAATAATAGAATGAACTGACATGGATAAAAGAGACTTAAGAGACCTATCATCTGAATGCAATGAATAAACTTATTTGAATCCTGATTCATATGAATTGACTATACAATTATATTTTTAAGAAATTGGATAAAATTGTACATGAACTTTTTTATAGGTTATGATAAAGGAGAATTTCAGTTTGTTAGATGTAATAACAATTTAGGGCTTCTTTTAAGGACGAAATTATAAACTATATGGGATTTCTTTTAACATATTCTAGGAAAAACAATTGGGGTAATACATAAAAGAACAGAAATATGTGGAAAATTTTTGGATTTAAATTATTGGATACATATGGGTTAATTATACATATGCTTTATTTTTATGTATGGTTAACAATGTCAAAAATTAAGAATTCAAAAATTGTATACATACATATATTCCTACCTATATGCATATATGGAACAATAGGAAAAATTGAAAAGAAGATTATATGGAATAAAGCCTATAATCCAAGCACTTTGGGAGGCCAAGAGGTCAGGAGTACAAGACCAGCCTGGCCAACAGGTTGAAACCCCGTCTATAGTAAAAACACAAAAATTAGCCGGGCATGGCAGACATGGCGGCGTGCACCTGTAGTCCCAGCTACTTGGGAGGCTGAGACAGGAGAATTGCTTGAACCTGGGAGGCATAGGTTGCAGTGAGCCAAGATCACACCACTGCAAAAAAAAAAAAAAAAAAAAAAAAAAAAAAAAAAGCTATCTAAGGGGCTGGTAAAAGACTATGTCTTGAAAGACAATTTTTAGCAAAGTATCTCAACATATAATTAGATCATCAATGAAAACCTAAGTTACAAAGCTCTCCAAACATTATCATGATCAATACACTAATGTTATTCTTCTAGATGTGTTTGAAATAGCGGCATTGCTGTAATAAATGACTAGCAAGTAGGACTACCTATAAGAAAGGTACACAAGATTAACACCTTAAGACTATATTGCGTTTGGCAATGGCAGATAATCTATTGGGCGTGGGTAGAATACTACAAATAAATGCTTCATTTTGCATGAGTAAAATTGTAAAAGCGGAAAAGAAGTCTTCACTGATCAGATTTTAGACCATATTATATTTTATTTGTTTCTGTTTTCTCCTTCTTGCAGGTGAACAAGGTTTATCTGTTTCGTGAGATTACACTTGGGTAGGGCACTGGTTGGGAAGATTCTCAATCAATTATGCTCACTGAAATGAAACAAGAACACCAATGTACCTTCCCCTGCCTTTTAGAAATCCTAATTATGTATATTTGTTTAGTTCCTAGCCCTTGTTTGAATGTGGACTATTGAATATAGGGTGACATTTAAACGACCAAGAGAGACAAAATTAATTTATATTTAAATCTAATAACAGTCAGATAGTCCATAGAACGAGAGCCCAGGTTTGCATGGGCTGTGTGAACTGCAGGTTTTCTGAGGATGAGAGAAATATAGGAGAGACATGAACTATTTCTCTGAAGATTCAGGGACATTCAGGTGAATAAAGGTGATTGTAGGTCATTTTCCTGTGAGTCATAAGTTGCTATTTTATTGAGATGGCCTTGGTAAAGCTGCAGTTAACATTTAAGTTGCTGTTTGATTCTTTTGTTTGTCTCATACTGGTTTTCTTTTGAATGTGATGTTGTTTTGAGACAGGTTACAAGGTAGCCCAGTTTTATTCAAGTTAGAGGAAAGTCTGCCCTCCTAGGTTCTGAGTATAGGTTATCTGTTGGTCTATGTTTAGGATTCTTCTGAGTCCTTATTTTGTTTTATTGTCTTCATCCATCTTTTAATGAAAACTAAAGAAAGGCTGTTTTCCAAATGTGATTTTAAAACACAATTTTAAAGTGTTCCTCTCTAGCCTAGATTTAAACCGTAATCACAAAAATCGCCACTGAAAGGCCTTTGCAAACATTGTTTATTAATTTTCTAGTTACAGAACAAAAATATTAATGCTACTTTGAAACAGAGATTTTGATTTTTTTCTCCACGCAAAACCTGTCTATTTTACAGATACCCCATCATAAATCACTGCTATTTGTAATAGTCACATCCATCATTTGACCTTTCTACTGTATAATACATGACAACAAAAATCATTCTCCAAAGACAGAATATTCTCATTAAATTCTGTGTCCTATTACAGTATTTGGTTTTTAAAATCAGTGAAGTCTCATTTCAGCATTTTACTAATAACAAGTGGCTAATGCTTGAAAACAACAGAAATGACCTTTTTCTGCCCCCACATTAATCCCTGTGTAAAGGACAAACAAGTGTTTTATCATAAACCAATCCCAGAATGGAACCATGATCTAAAATATACTACCAATTAAACAATAATTCAGCAGCTTTGATTGTAAGTACTCTGTGTGGAACAGATTAAAAGAATGCCATCCATGTATTCCAGGAGAAAACCAATTAAGCCAACCATACAATGAGCAATGATGCTCTCTCACATCTGCCAGCAAAAACAATCAACTTAATCTATTATAGACCGGTATGTTTCCATTCAGTATTCTATATGGGTGACTTAAATCAACAAACCAAGTGCACAGAACCAACACTTGGTTATATGTCTGTGAAGTAACAGCTTTAAGAACCTAAGGTCTTTCAAATGGTTTACAGCCAGTGCTTTAGATCTTAGGTCTAAGTAAGAAGAAAGAAAACTTATAGTATTTTTCATGCCATATTTTCTGGATATTTGTCGTCATCTTATATTCCTAATATTATCTTTTAGTCAATTTGAGAAAATGTTATAAACTTCTCAAAAAGTAAGTTGAGCTTAGTTGATAAGCACTGAGTTCCGCATTTTCCTAATATTGGATTTTTTCCCTGAAAATTAAGAATGAAAGTATCATTGATATGTTATCTGTTTCTCATTTAATCTCACACTTAGATTTTTATACAATCTTAGAACCAATGTTATTTAAATATTTAAAATTATTTCTGGAAGACCTTGTCATCTCCGAGTGATTTTTTTGTTGTTGTTGCTTTGGAGGGAGGTATCAGTACTGTATTAATAATCCAATCAAGATTCATAAGGAAGAGTCATTATTTTATCTTTAGCAACCAAATAACATGTAAATTGGGATATTTATATTTAGTCATTCAGTTTCCCTGGGCCAAACAAAGAAATGAGAAATGAAACATGTAACATTCAGTCATACCCTTAGTACCTTTATTCCTCAGGCTCCCCAGGACCTGAAGTAAATAAATGGATTTCCAACAACTCCAATAAGGCAAATAAGAGCAAACTATAATTAGCATTCATTTATTCATACTCTCAACAAATATTTATTGAGTGCCTTCTGTATTCTCAGCACAATTTTGAAATAATGCATAAATATGCAATGTTATAACTAGATTTTCACATTAACTTTTCAACTTGGTGTATGCTTTTCCTTCAGTTCATTAATCCAAGCCTAGTTTTCTGGACCAAATAACAAAAACCTAAGAGATTTCATGAGAAGTGTGTGTGTGTGTGTGTGTGTGTGTGTGTGCATGTAAAACACAGAGCCCAAAACTTAATAGGTATATAAGTATATTCTTGGTTTCTTCATTTGGGAAACTGTCAATCATGTTAAAGATATATGAGTATTTTGGCTATAATCTTACAAAGTTTAATTTATATTAGCACGTTATCATCACCTGATGTATTATATCAAATACAATTTCACTGCATTATTTATGTATCTATTTCACATCCTTACATGATGAAAATAAAACTTAAGATATATTATTTATTCATTATTTGTGATTATATGTATATGTATATTAAATATTTATCATTTTCCTATTTTTCTATAATCCTCTCTATTTTATAGTGTGCCATATGTTTAATTTCACTCATTTGAACATTTATTAATGTATACATTTGTTAAAATATTTATAGTTTATTCCTACTGATTATTTATGGTTTATTCTTATTAATTTATTCTTCTTATTGTTCTTAAGATGTTACTTTTATTGATTATGTATATACATTTTGTAAATAGTTAAATATACAAAACACAACGTATATGATTCATGAAGACACTGCTTCTGCCTAACTTAGTCTTTCTATACAGCACTACAAAAGCAACAACTTAAGGTCAAAATGAATAAGTTGAACATTGTTGTAGGACTTTTTTCAGTGAATTGTGGAGTATTCTGATAGCAGCCAATACAAGAGAAGATGAAAGCATTATATGTCTGTAATACTATGAGTGGCTGCATTTATAATTTTGATTGAGAAAAATATCCAACATTAAATAGTTTTGATAGTATACAAGTCTCCTTTACAAAGATACTCATTCTTTTTTCAAACATTTGCATGAAGTACACCAAATTTATAAGAAAAAATGTTGACTAAGGTTTTACTTTAAGTATTATGATGACTATTATTATATATGCTACATTTCATCATCTAAATTATGCTAGGCAGGCGCTTTACATGCAATAACTAATTCATTAGTAAAAATGGTATATTGAGAACATACTGGATTTTGATGAAGTTCTAAGGTCAAAGGAATATTTGGTAGTTTTTTAAATTTTATAAATAATAAAAGCCCACTGCAGAGAGCTTGGAAACACTTTTGTTTTTCACATGGGTGTATTATGAATAGTATTAGATGTCGTATTCTTTTATGACATTTGCAGTGACTTCCTAGTCTTTCAAAAGATATCATGATTGCATGTATATATTGTTCTCATGTTTTTCCACTATTTAAAATAATTCTGTGGTAAGCATCTTTGGTGTAAGCATTTTTGTACATATTATTTATATTTTTCTTAGAAAATATTTTTAAAAGAATCAGCAGGGCCAGATCTATTTGGTACATCACCGTACCATATATGCTGCTATACCCATTGCTGCTAAAGCATGCTCCCATGCTAACATACTAATAATCTCATAGTTTTAAGGTGGCACATTCTTGATTTTCTCTGTGATAGAAAATCTTTCTATATCCATGGCTAGCCTTATTTCTTTTTCTACAATTACCTGTTCAAGTATTCTTGACATCTCATTGAGTAATTAATTTGCAAGTAACCTTTATATTCTCAAGTAAATAATATTGTATAGTCTTTTGTTATAACATGTTCAAAAGGAAAAAAGAGCAGTATTTGAAATTATCTTGCATATATTTGTGATGTTATTTAACTAAAATCTTAAGGTATCCTTTAAATTTCAAAAATTAAGAGCAACCTTATATTACAATTTTTGTTTATATTTATTATAGTTATCAGGTTGTTACATTTCCATTATTTTAAGATGCTTTGTGTGTATATTTTTAACAATGAAACCAATTATTGATGTATCTCATATATTATTTTTCAAATATAAAAACTTAGATGTAGTTTAGCTGTAAGAAATGCTGTACATGTCAATTGCATCTATTATGTTACATCTGTCATAGTCACCATGTCCTTAGCAATATAACACACAGATAAAGTACTATTACATAAATCTTATGGGCAGGGACATTTGTTTGTAACTGTCTATTTTTGGTGATTTTTATTTTTGCCCCATATGGAGTGGGTACTGTCTATCAAGTGAGGCTTGGCAGTAGCTGCAGGAGCAGCAGCATCAAGAGTGAGACACTGATGAAAAGAGAAGAGGAGCTGCAGATCAGATTTCTTCAGGAGAAGGAAGAAAGTAACAGGTAAAGGGAAGGATAAGCAGTAGACAGAGAAAAACTGGCCAGATTAGTAGCAGAAGATCTAAGGAGGATGGGGAAGCAGACGGCTTTACAAAAAGCATCATGAACAGGGTTGTGTACTGAAGGGAGATGGAACGCAGGGGAGACTCGGAGTGCCTGGAATAGGCAACAAAGAGGTTCACAAGTCAAGTGGAATGACTCAGTCATAAGATGGTAATGACACCTGAGAGACCACACTCTTTGGAGAAGCATCCCAAAGGAGAGAGGGTGATATGGAATCAGGGAGAGAGACACTGGGAGAAGAGGCTCTCTTCTTGAAGAGGCGCATGGAGAAAGAGGGAGGCATGGATAAATGTGGTATATTTTTCCTGGGCCCTGGGAAGTTAAAGGAGTTTCCAACAGATGGTCCTGACTTAATGAGATAATTTAGTGGTGCGAAGGAAGGCTGAGAAGAACGTTGCAAGTCTGCGGATACTGAAGGGAAGAGAGAGGCCCCACAGCAGCTGAGAACCACGTGTAGTGAGCATGAATGTGTACTGGGCTGATTTTCATGATTACAGGATTTTTTTTTTTAGCGTTGAAGAACTTAATGTTTAGTGTTCTGCTGTCCTAGAGATAAGAACAGAGAGGGCAATGTGGATGTTAAGCTAGAGTTGTGTATGAGAGTTATTGCAAACAGAGGAGGAAATGCAAGTTTAAGTGAAATAGTCACTTGGATGACCTACAGTATTGTCTACAACTGATAGGACTTGGAAATTGACTAAGGAAACTGATGACCTGGGAGGAAACAAAGTCATTTGAGGGAGCAGTCGTCTGAAGAAGTTTATGGGGATTGAGGACTTGAAACTCACCTAACAGTGGGGTTACAAGGCTATGGTTAAGATGCTGGACTCTGAGGTTCTGATGACATGGTTCAGTGCCTTAGGCCAGGTGACTTAAGAGGAGTGGAGTTGGAGATCAGGAAATCACAGGCTGACACCCTAATGCCAAACTTCCATCCACAGCTCTAAGTTGGGTGTCACTCGCCTGACATTTGCACTGACATCTTTCCCAAAGCTTCTCATGTCCCTCCCTCTCCCTCAGCCACAGGTTGACTTCGTCTCCTGTGTCCTCAATGATTTCCTGCATATTCCTGTTTATTCTCATGTTCTCAAATCCTTATTTCCATCAAGCATCCAAGAACTTTGACATAAGAACAGCCACAGAAAAATGCATCAAACATTAGTTCAAGGACATTGAAAGAAAAACAATTTATAAAATAGTTACAAATTACACAGGTAAATAATGGATGGTACACAGAGTTTAACCAACTTCTACCTAAGCTAACAATTTAGATTTCTCCCTGTGTAGTGTTAAGTCTTCCCTGCCAATCTTCACCCGGTCATCAAATTATTAACTACATGGAGTCTAGACACAGAAACCAGGATGTAAGTCCTAAGAATCTCACCATATGACACGCATGGCATGCATCTGGTCCCCCCAAGATGGTCTCAACCCGCTGGCCCATTACTGGCCGTCTAAATGGAAGTTAATGTTTCCATGCCATTGTCACTATTCAAAGGACACATGGAGAAATTACAAATGGCTATGATCTTAAGTCATCAGCCCATCTTTTAAAAAGTAAATAAGGCTCTTTTTATTTTTTCTCCCAGCTGCTCAGTCACTTTTTGTGACAGAAATGCAGTGTCATTATCTTTCAGTGTGAACTCCACATGAAAGCTGAAAATGAACTAGAGCGTCTGGAAAATGTGGCCTGGTTAAAATCTACCCATTGGCAAGCACTCGAGCAATGTCTGAGTGGCCTGGTAATGGAGCCCCTCACAGGGCCTGTCACCAGCACATCACAGGCATCACTCGGAGGCAGTTTCCGTGGGGCATAGCCAGCTCCCTGTTTCTTCAAATTCAAAAACTAAACCTTCCATATATATACCCCACCCTCTAAATGAGAAGCTCGATGTAAACTGTCCATGCTAGGAAATGAGGTAACCAACAGTGAGTAATCAAGGGTCTCACGTTTGCTGCCTCAGCATTTCCCTGACTATTCTTTTTTTCTCTCCATCTTCCCTTTCTTTTCACTAGAATTCATTTTCTGAACTCTTTTCTGTCACAGATGCTTAACCTTCACTTTGCTTTCCTGAAATGTGGCCTGGAGAATCAGGTCTTTTCAATCTGCTCGATGTGTTTTTCCGCCTTGGCCAACATTAGAATTGGAAAAAATTTGGGGACCGCATAAAGCTGGCAGGACAGAGCCATCCACACCATATTTCTTTGTTATTTGTGCTTAATATATTGTTGGCAGCCTTGACTGTTTTAGGTTCTTGGCAGGATTTGGTCTCTCTTTCCTTGGCACTATTCCCTCGTTTTTGAACATGCAGGGAAATTTATTTAGAGAGCTTTTCAAGAGTCCATTTTTAGACCCACGGATGTAAAACTCACCAGTCGACCCTGTTCCATCAAACAGCCAAGAAGCAGTCCTTATTGTAATTAATCATTACAATAATCATTAATAATTAGTGACGTGCACATACATTTTGAACCTTAAAAACACAATATATGCTTGCAAGTTGCATCACATCTCAGTAAAAATCTTCAGAAGACACTTGTGGCAATGTGCAGAATCTCACTGTGAACTAGTGGCTGAGAGGCCATGAGGAGGCAGAATGCATTTGACAAAATGCAAAATGCCTTGAAATGTAGAAGAGTTTGGCAACATGCAGCTATGCCAGTGAATTCCAGTATTTGTTGCATTCGGTTTTAGCTCATTATAAAGAAAATGTTTTGCAAATCAGGTAGAAGAAGCTGCTCCCTAATAATTAAGGCATGTGTCCTAAACGGGTAGTCAATTTCTTGACTGGAGGCGACCTTGAGCTGATAGCACATGTCAGTTCAGAGATGTAGTGCAAGGAGTGAATTTCGTCAGGTCTATTATACTGTATAAAAAGAGATTTCACCTTGATCACTGCTGTCTGCTTAATGGTTGCTCCAGTTCACATCTCATTTGGTTAACAGAAATTTAGAGGAAAAAAATTAAAACTGGTGAAAAAAATTCATCAAAATGGAAAATCAGTCGCTGGCATCTCTTACTGCAGCCCCACTATACTCGAGCTAACTTACAGCCCCTCTCTAACCTATACATAAATCATTCTTCAGAGTTTATTCCAATCATTGAAACCTGCAAGTACATGGATCGTGTACTGCCAAAAGATTCTGCATTGGCATTTAAAATATGAATTTAAAAGCTTAAAAATATATACCACATTAAGGTTGTTTATCTCTGATATGTGGGATTGTTTTCTCCTTTTATTCTTTTGTATGCAATCCTTTTATAATTGGATGAACAGTATGTAATTTTAAGAAAGAGAATGTCTTTCCTCAAGTATCAGGAGAATGAACAATCTTAAAAATTAAAATCTACTTTTTGTGCAAGAATTTTCCAAACACTTGAGCAATTTTTGACTTAAATCCTAACGTTTCATGACTGAAGGTGTACTTAGCAACTATTCCATGGTGCATGCTCCAAAAACTACTCCAATATGCCAGTGAGTATTTTCTACTCCAAAGAATAGTGAACTATGTCCTGTCAGCCCAACCCGACTGACTCCGTCTTTTTCTATGGCCCACAAGCACATAATACTTTTCATCTTTTCAAAGGGTTGTATTTTAAATGGTTATTTTAGTACCTACACAATCCCCTCCGCTTTTGGTATATGTTTGTTTGACAGAGAAACCTAAAACATTTATTTTCTGCCCCTTTAAGAAAGAACTCACTCATCACTGATGTAACAAAAAGTGGTCCATATTGAAAGAATTGTAGGATACAGTAAGTAAACACAGAAAAATGTGTTTTCACTCAATCCTTCTCAAAGCTTTAATGTGCTATTATGTATTATAACAGTAACTAAACTATAACTATGCATCCTCCCCAAACTATTTGACCATATAGATCTTCCTTCTGGGCAGGCTTTGTGATATATTCAAGGTTATTATGAAGTGTGGTGCATGTGTTATTCAACCAAAGGAAGTTTTCTCTGTGCCTTTGTAGGAATTCATAAAGACAACTTACTACATTCAGGGCCCAGATGCAGCTCTTTATGGAAAACGACGTCATGCAAAACAGTGCCTCTGCTCGGAGTTCACAATCATTTCGAGAAATACAAGATTCATTTTTTAAAGTGTGGAAATGGTATCTCTCAAAGACATCAGTAATAGAAATAAAAGCCAATAATTAAATTTGGATTTATTCTCTTTTTTCTAGCACACGGCCTTTGGGATGGGGTAGAGAAAGAAGCGCCCTTCCTTACAAAGACAGGAAATCGGGCATCTCAGTTCTAAGAACTGTGTCTCTTTATCCACAGGGATTGGTAAACAGACTTTTCAAAGTGTTGCTAAGAACCATAAAACTTTCGTATCTTTTGTATGTCAGGGCTTTAGAGAGAACAGGGAATGAAGAAGAGCTGAAAAGAACATGTGAAAGAGACCAGGAGAGAGTGTGGGATGTGACCTTGAAGCCCAGAGCATGGTCTCCAGAGTGTTCCAGGGGCAGTAAATGGCCAAGTGCGCAGGGCCAGTGCACAGATGTTGGTCAACGCAAAATGGCACGTGCAAGTTCCACAGCTGCCGGATAAAACCCTGCACCAACACGGTGACCCTGCACCAACATTGTGGCCCAGGAAAGGTCACCAGGGAGGCTTGCCTTGCCCTGGCTGTGGGAATAGTGCTCTGCTTGTTCTTTGCAACTTGTTTGTTCAATTTTGACCATCACATGAATGGAATCAATATCACGCCACATATGTTAAGACATTACCAGCAAAACACAGGACAGACAGACAGCAAAACACAGAGAATTGTGCAGGTTTCAAGGAGCTGAACTCTGTGAGGTAAGTTTTACATATCTACTCATTGTAAATATAAGTACTGTTTTAAAAGAGGTTTTGCCTTGACCTAGAGCATAAGCAAGTTCCCTGACTCAAAATATTCTATTCTCCACTACTTCAATTGTTCAGTTTTCCCAACTCCCTAGATCCTTCAACAGGCATCCAGGTCTGCCCAGGGTGCAGCCCAGAGATTTCTGGTTTGCCCAGTTTAGAAATCCAAAAAGTCTTGCTTTTTACCTTTAGATAGTTCCAAAACAGGAAAATAACCCTATTTCTTAAGTGTTAATAATATGAGAGGTCATAAAATTGATTAGACATTAAGATACATTAAGTATGAGATGGTTAAATCAGACACAAAAGAACTGGAGATTTTAACCTGTATCAGACCTTCCTGTAAACCAAGGGATAGGCATAAATGACTTTGAGACACAAGGAAGCATGAAGACTGAGACCACCTGGCACCCATATCTCACTGGGTCAGAATGTTCCCTAACCCAAATTAAATACGTGAGATCTCTAGATGATGTTACATAGGATATTATGTTACAAAGGGAGCTACTTTGATCGTAAAATATCTCCATTTTATACCTTTGAAAATACATAACTGTCATTGATATTTTTAGTGGATCATGCTCCATAAATTCATACATTTCAGTTTGGTTCACTATAAAAAATCTAAGTTGACCAGATATAACCTGCTAAAAGCATTCTTTCAATAACGACTCTTCCCTATACTAGCAAATGCTATCAATAATTTATGTTAGCATGTTTTTAAAAAGACCTATTCGTAATTTTTTTCTTTGTATTCTCACTCTTGGTGTTCATATGATAGAAAAAAATGGGTTATAGATCAGCTACTAATCCTTTCTTTCCCATTCTTTACTTTCTTTTTTTTTTTTTTTTTTTTTTTTTTTTTTTTTTTTGAGACGGAGTCTCGCTCTGTCGCCCAGGCTGGAGTGTAGTGGCCGGATCTCAGCTCACTGCAAGCTCTGCCTCCCGGGTTTATGCCATTCTCCTGCCTCAGCCTCCCGAGTAGCTGGGACTATCATTTCCTAAGCACTTTATTACACTAGGTTTTAAAATAAAACAGCTCAGGCAGCAAAGAATTGGAAAATGGAAGCAAATTACAATTGGAGACATGGCATGGACATTAAGCCTTGAAATCAGAAAAAGATGTGGATTTGAAGCCTAATTGCATGCACCCTAAATGATATGAAAGGGCTATCATCTGCATAATGGAGATGATGATACATGGGCCTCATAGATTTGCTTAATGACTGAGTAAAATAATATAACAAACATGTTTAGCACAGTGTTACACTCTTAGGAAAACCTCAGTAAAAGTTAACTATTATTTTGTTATAGTTTTGAAGGTGATAGGGCATGGTTATTGGTGACCTTGAGAGACAGAAAAATTCAGAAGAGCATAAAAGAAAGTAGATAACTACTGCTCATCAATATCCAGCTCTCTTCTATAGTGGGGCATATGGATTCTTGTACTCCTTCATCTCCTCGAAGGTAAGTGTATGTGACTTGTCCTGGCACCTGAGATCCTATTTCCTAAGCAAGAAGTGACATAAGCCATTCCCAGGTGCAAGCACCTATGAGCCGGTGCTCACCTCTTCAGCTGACCCTTCCCAAGATGCAGTGACCATGGAAGCACTTACTGATATGGAGGTGCCGATCAGTAGCACTCAATGGAAGTGGCCTAGAATATCCAGCTAACACATGGAGACAGCTGTCCTGAGAATTCACAAGCTACAAAATGGACTATCTTTGTGTGAGAACTCACTATTTCTGAGGCTACTTCACTGAGAGTGTTTATTATTACAGAATAACGTAGACTATTTTGACTCATGCAACTTGTATCTAGAGAAAATTCAGCAACTTTCTATAATTAAAGTAAGGTTGTCTGAATTTATGTGCATGCATTTTATTGCCATTTACATTTCATGCTTCCCAAAGTACAACCCAGCATACAATGTGATGAAGGAATTGGATAAACATGCATACAGTGAATGACAAAATTTATTCTTGCATTTTGAGATTCCAATAAAAGAGGTCTAAATGTGGTATTATACTTACTGTATCAAGTAGCTGATTTTGCAGACTAATTTTCATCCACAGTATGCCCCTTGCACAAAGAGTACACTGCTCAGAATGCGTATTGACAAATGCCTGATCCTTTCTAGTCATGATGAATAGAATAGGTTGTCATAACAAATTGCTATCTTCTAGAACAGATTTTGAAAAAAAAAAAGCCAATAGAGAGAATGTCAACAATCCTTGGGCTTTTCAGTTGACAGTAAGTAGAGATCAATACCTTTTATTTAAATGGACATGCATTACACCTGCTATATTCTTTCTACATTGATGTCAACTTGGCATTTCCCTAGAAATTTTTCTTACAAGAAAAGCAATATTGTATCCTTTTATTCCTTCTGTCCTGAGTCTATATGCATGCTATTTCTGTAGAAGGTTTCTATAGAAGAACCTTTCTATAGAAGTTTTTAACAGCCAGCGATACAAACTAAAATTTGAATAAAAGAGAAAGTAATTTCTTGTTAATAGATTACCTTTTATTATATTTGAGATGAGAAGTTTAATTAAAATATTTATTGAGAGAGGTAAATTGTTTCAGATCATTTCAACACCTTACATGGAATATATGTACGTATTTATTTCTATTTTATGTGAATAGTATGATTAACTGCCAATCATTTAGAGTTATTTATACTAAATGCTAGATGATTTTTATGTAGTATTTAAATCTATTTCCTCAATCCTAAACCAAAAAAATATATTTGATTTTCCTTCAATATCTTTGTTACTTATGACTCTTATTAAGCTCAGGATTTAATGGTCCTGGCTCTATTCCTGACACCTTATCAAAGTTGTGCTGGAATTTTTTCTTCAGCAAACTGCCACTGTATTTCAGAATGCAATGCCCTGCCTCATCTCTTGTGGTCACTCCTGCAATTCCCCATGTCTCACAGCTCCACCATCATTTGAAATGAGACTTTGCTGACTTCTAAAACACTTTCATTGTTCTTTCATTCTTATCTTCCAACTTCTGGTCGAAATAATACGAAAAGTTTACCTTTTACATGTAGACTTTGAAGCGTCACAATATTCTAAAGAATTTCGTGTAACGTATGTGCTGAGGGTCACCCCTCATTGTGTCAAATTTTTCACAAATCTATTTTAACTTCAGTTTCAAGATGCCATTGTGTCCAAGGGGGCTGGGCATGTAAGAGTCACATGACACTGGAGCATGTCGGGTAGAAAAAAACTCCACTAGGACCATGATGGCTGGGATCCCTGGAGGTCCTAGCAGAGAGTATGAGATATGTGTTACGGTCATTCATCCCCCTAGAGAAACACTGGAAAATAATATCATAGCCAGAGAAAAGACTCGAAAGGAACCTAAAGATGTGGCTTTAAGTCACTTCCTCTATGATGTGATCATGACAGATTCTATCAGCTCTATTGTTTTAGTGCAGTTGCTATGAAACTATTCTATTAAAATAGAATAGAAATTTAATATTCTATTCTATTCTGTTATATTAAAAGTCAAGAGCCTCATCAGCTAATGAGAGGAGCTGAGTCTTCCATGTGCCAGAAATTTTAGCCAGAGAGCTAAAGCTTCTCCCAATGCTCAGCAGGAAATAGGGGGCATTTTCTCAGCTTCTATGCAATTGTTTTGGGGGAAGGAGCACGGAATGGAGTCAAAAAACAAATATACAACACAACCAACCTACCATCTAGGTTGGGTTGGGTAGCCAAACAGCTAGAGAAAGGGAGGCCAGGGAGGAAAAAATGGGACACTGACCCCTGAGAAGACACAGGTAAGGGCCACAAATCTAAGAGACAGAGAGGGAGAGGCAGGAGAGAAAGAGAACATGCACAAAGTGAAGGAGTTTGAGTGTAACACCCACACACACATCTTTCTAGGGATTTAAAAAAACAAAAAATAAGATTTTCATACTATATATTCAGTAAATGCACCGGGGAATGGCTTGGTCACCGCTGAAACTGAGGTCTGCAAAATCAAGTTAAGAAACTATTTAGAGGCATACAGCATAAAAAAGAGACATCTGAAGGACATAAAAGGAACCTGGAAGATAGTGTAGGGTAGTGCCAGGAAAATAAAATGTTTACAATAGGAGCTTCAGAGTGTAGGAACACAATACAACTATCATCATGAAAAAGAAAAAAGTCTAACCTTAGAATATGTAAAAATTCAGTGAAGATATTCCTCATTGAACACTGAGAGAAAGCTCTAGCCAAATGAAGAAACAAAAATACAAGGCTGAAAAGATAAGGATTTGTGAACGTCAGAGAAGAGGAAATATTGGGGGAATATGATGGTTAATATGACACTTGAAAATAATGTATTCTGCAATTGTTGGATGAGCAGTTCTAGAAATGTCAGTTAGGTTAAGGTGGCTAATAATGTCCTTAGGATCTACTATATCATGAATTTTTTTTTTCTCAAATTGTCCAATTAGTTACAAAGAAACATGCATGAATATCACCAACCATGTCTATTAATACCTCCAAAATGTGCTGTGGATTTGTCTGTTTCTCCCTTAAATCTTGACAGTTTTGGCTTCCTGTTTTAAAGTTCTCTCATTAGGCACAAAACACAGTATTTATAACTTCTTTATGTTTTGGCAGTTTTATCATTGTAAGACCTCTCTCTCTCTTTTACTCTAGTAAAATTCTTTGCCTTGAAGTCTAGTTTGAATCTTATTAATATAATCTCTCCTCCTTTCTGATGTTTATTGTTTTAAGGAAATATTATTTCTAATATTATATTTTCACCCCACGTATGTTTGTGTGTTGTAAACCCTTCTCTTGTGGGCAGAATAACAATTGACTTATCCCAGATCTATCCTGATAATTCCCGTCATATGATTGGATTATTCAGTTTATTACATATAACATCATTATTAATATGATTTTTTAGGTGTACTATTTTGCCATGTTTCCTTTCCATTTTATTTTTTGTTTCTCCTTTAGTCATTCTTTTAAACGTTTTTTTGATTATTCCATTTTATTTAGTGTATTGAATTTTTAGCTATTTTTAAAATCATTTCAGTAGTTTCTCTAATTATTACAATACGCATTTTTAACTTAGAGTCATCTTGGAGGTATTATTTAATTACTTCAGGTAAAATATAGGAAATTTCAAAGAAATGTATTTTTATTTAACATTCCCATCCTTAGTGCTTATTGTCATGTATATTACATCTACATACATTATGAACTAAGCTAAACTAAACAAAAACACTTTGTGCTTTAAAAAATCATATATTTTTAAATGAGATATATAGATGAGATGATAGGTGATTGATAGATAACAGATAGATAGATAGATGATTGATAGATGATGTAGATAGATAGATGATAGATAGGGCACTAATGACTTCAGTCAGACAGGGTTTGGATTACTAAAGTAGACTTATAGGACCCCGTAGGACAATGCCTATGAAACAAGCTTACTTTAGGAGAAGGATAGAACATAGCAACTGCACTAAAGCAAGGACATGCACAGCAGCCAGAGGCTGCCCCACAAAGCAGGACCCATAGCACCCAGAGTGGGCCCCAAGAGTCATCCCCTGAAAGACCTTGTAGATGGATGCACTCTCTTATTCAAATCCAGAATCACTGACCTGCACCTGGATACCTCCAAATCTCAGCTAGAGCATTTTAAGCCTATATATTACTAGTTTCTAAGGCTTCAGTAAAAAAAAAATGCCAAAGATTGAGTGGCTTAAATAACAGAAATTCATCTTCCCACAGTACTTGAGGCTGGAAATTCAAGACCAAGATGTCAGCAGGGCCAGTTCTTTTTGAGACATTTCTCTTGACTTGCAGATGACCACCTTCTTGTGTCTTCACACGGTCTTTCCTTATCGAACATCTGTGTCCTAATCTCCTCTTCTTATAAGAAGAGATTTTTATAAGAATGCAGGTCATATTGAGTTGGACACTATCCTACTAACCTCATTTTAACTTATCTAACTCATAAAGGCCCTATCTCCATATACAGTCACATTCTGAGGTACTAGGAAATAGAACTTCAACAAATGAATGTGAGGAAAACACAGTTCAGTCCAGAACACCCTGCTCATCACGTGGGCATAGTCTTGCTATCCAACCTGCCTCACTGGCAGAGCCCTCTGGAGACCTTACCTGGATCAGTGCAAATCCTTGATCCCATTACACAAACTACCTCCAACCCTCCTTGTCCCCAGGATGATGAAGCACACTATTAGTCAGAACATTTAGTGCCTTCACTAGGCACCAGTACTGTGCAGGGACAACACTTATTTCAACAAAAGAGTCAGGTCAATTGAAGCCTTCCTGTTGTAATTAACCCTCAGTGAGGTGTGTGTGTGTGCATGCATGTGTGTGTGTGTATGAGAGTGTGGGTGTGAGAGAACACATTTCTAGATCAACACATTTCTAATTGTTACCTGTGGGGTGATTTGCCCAACCACTCTACTTACCATGATCAAAAGTTGATCTTCAGTTTTGACTGACCTTGCAAGGTACCAGGGAGAGAAGGAAAAAAAAAGCCCATCATAGTGGGAATTCCAACAGGAGATATCTAAATAAAGGTGGGACCCTATGGAACTGGGTTCCCCTCATAATGGATAATCCCACTTTAAAACAACTTCTTCCCATTAGTCCCTTTCCCAGGTGACTACAAAGGAAGTTGCCTTATTCAGAGCAAACAAGAGGAGAACAAATACATGTATGTATGTTTGTTCTACATTCATACAAATGCAAATATATGTGTGTGTGTGTGTGTGTGTATATATGTATATATGGATAGATTTACAACCACAAGACTATGTTTGTGAATTGTGAACACTTATTTATTTAATATAAGAGGCTCAAAACATCTGTGGCCATACATTGAATTTAAAATGGTTCCAATTTAAGATGCCAATTTAAGATTTAAGATGTCAATTTAAGGCAGAGACAAATTCAAATGTTTTCCAACTGATGACACTTTGTCCTGTGCCTTAAACAATCTCCACAAATAAAATTAGCAGCTAAGTAATTAGATGTCAAGGAATCAAGACACCATGGCTGATAGTAATCAGAGGAAAACAGTTTAAAAAACAGATGTAAAACTCTTTTGATATGATATTTATCAGACATATATGATAAAGCAACTGTATTAGTCTGTTCTTACTCTGCTATAAAGATACTACCTTACACTGGGCAATTTATAAACAAAAGAGGTTTAATTGACTCACAGTTCCACATGGCTGGAGAGGTCTCTGGAAACTTACAATCATGGTGGAAGGTGAAGGGGAAGCAAGGCACATCTTATATGGCAGCAGGGAACAGAGTAGCGGAGGGGAGAACTGCCAAACACTTTTAAAACCATCAGATCTTGTGAGAATTTCCTGTCACAAGAACAGCATGGGGGATACTGCCCCCATGATCCAGTCATGTCGCACCAGCTCCCTCCCTAAATCCATGACAATTACATTTGGAGATAAAATTTGGATGAGGACATAAAGCCAAACTGCATTATTCTGCCACTGGTCCCTCCAAAATCTCATGTCCTTCTCAGACTGCAAAATCAATTATACCTTCCCAACAGTCCCCCAAAGCCTGAACTTATTCCAGCGTTAAGCCAAAATCCAAGTCCAAAGTCTCAGTGGAGACAAGGCAAGTCCCTTCTGCCTATGAGCCTGTAAAATCAAAAGCAAGTTAGTTACTTTAAAAAAATGATGAAGGTACAAGCACTGGGTAAATGTTTCCATTTCAACTGAGAAAAATTGGCCAAAACAAAGTGGCTAAAGGCCCCACACAAGTCCCAAACCCAGATGGGAAGTTGTTAAACCTTAAAACTCCTAAATCTCCTTTGACTCTGTGTTTCACACCCAGGGCATGCTGATGCAAAGGGTAGACTCCCAGAGCCTTGAGCAGCTCTGCCCCTGTGGCTCTGCAGCATACAGCCCATGTGGCTACATTTGTGGGATGGTGTTTAGTGCCTGCAGCATTTCCAGAGGCAAGCTGTCAATGTGTCTACATTTCTGGGGTATGGAAGACAGTGGCCCTCTTCTCACAGCTCCACTAGGCAGTGTCCCAATGGGAAATCTGTATAGTGGTTCCAACTCCATATTTGTCTTCCGCAATACCCTAGCAGGGGTTCTCCATGAGGGCTCCACTTCTGTAGCAAACTTCTGCCTGGACATCCAGACATTTCCACATATCCTCTGAAATCTAGGTGGAGGCTCCCAAACTTCAACTCTTTTTTTCTGCATGCCCACAACTCTAACAATATCTGGAAACCACCAAAACTTGGGACTTGCAGCCTCTGAAGCCATAACTTGAGCTATACCTTGGCTCCTTTATTAGAGTTCTCTAGAGGGACAGAATTAATAGGACAGATGTATATATGAAGGGGAATTTATTAAGGAACATTGACTCACATGATTACAAGGTGAAGGCCCAAAATAGGCCTCTGCAAGCTGAGGAGCAATGAAGCCAGTCTGAGTCCTAAAACCTCAAAAGTAAGGAAGCCAGCAGTGCAACCTTCAGTTTGTGGCCAAAGGCCCGAGAGCCCCTAGCAAACCACTGGTGTAAGTCCAAGAGTCCAAAAGCTGAAGAACTTGGAGTCTGATGTTCAAGGGCAGGAACCATCCAGCATGGGAGAAAGATGAAAGCTGGAATACTTAGCAAGTCGACTTCTCCCACCTTATTCTGCCTGCTTTATTCTAGTTGCACTGGCAGTTGATTAGATGGTGCCCACCCACATTGGGGATAGCTCTGTCTCTCCCAGTCCACTGACTCAAATGTTAATCTTCTTTGACAACACCCTCACAGATACACATAGGAACACTACTTTGCATCCTTTAGTCAAACTGACACTTAATATTAACCATCAAAGTTCCACCCCTTGTCAATTTGAACCCATACACATCTCCTGAAATTATACATAATCTCCAAATAAAGACAATAATGAGGTCATAATTATGGCTAAGAAAATACAGCTATCCCATATACAACTGGAAGCGCATTAATCCTTAACCTAAATGTTATTACATAAAGTTAGCAACACTTAAATGCTAATATGAAGTCAGCAAATCTTATGTCACATGAAAAGGAAAAGAAAGGAAATAAAATTAAATTTTTTTAATACAAGTGTATACATGCATAAACCTATTCTTAACAAAATAAAAAATATATTCATGACAATTACAGTCCTCATTTCTGCAACTGGTCACATTGTCATGTCTGGTTTTGATGACTACCTTCTTCTTCTACCCATTCGGTATTCCCTTTGCCTTCTGCAAACACCTCAGGGGTCATGCTTTTTTTCTCCTGGTGGAGTGACCCAAACCCAGAAGAGTCTGGGCCATTTGTAGTCCTGCCTGGGTTGGGCCATTTTAGTTTCCCATTGACCTTAATCACAGGGCATGGTAATACTAAGAGATGCCCTATGGAATCTCCTGTATTTTATACACACTCTTCTTTACTCCAGTGTGGAATAGTAGATCAATTTCATCTTGATAGTCTGGGTCAATCACCCCAACCAACACTGTAAGATATTTTCTTAGTACAAGTGTATACACGCACAAACCTATTTTTAACAAAATAAAAATTGTATTCATGACAATTACAGTCTTAACTTCTGCAACTGCTCATGTGGTCAGTTTTTAGTTATTCCTCCTACCCTTGGGGGTAGGAGGAGCCCAAAGTGGCCAGGTGGCAATTGTAACTTTTGGTTTAATGGAATCATTGTTGTATCTCCTGGTGGCAGCATTCCTCTCTCTGGAACTAAGACCTGTAGGCAAACAGAACATAAAGTCGTGGAAACAGGAAGCAAAAATTTTGCTAGTAGGTCACGAGGGGTGATGGTAAGTGGTGGCACTTCCACTTCCACTCCTTGATTCCTGGACCCATGAATCCTGGCTATGGGAGAAAGAGCACCATACATAGGATGCTGATTCAGAGCATACACAATCTCCTGGAGAACTTTGCCCCAGCCATGCAAAGTATTGTTACCTAGTTGGCATTGTAATTGTGACTTTAAAAGACCATTTCACCAGTCTATCAATCTAGCTGCTTCAGGAAGATGGGGAACATGATAAGACCATTGAATTCCATTAGCATGAGCCCACTGCTGCACTTCTTTAGCCATGAAGTGAGTGTCCTGGTCAGAGGCAATGCTGTGTGGAATACCATGATGATAGATAAGGCATTCTGTGAGTCCATGAATGGTAGTCTTGACGGAAGCATTACATGCAGGATAAGGAAACCCATATCCAGAGTAAATGTCTATTTCAGTGAAGACAAACTGCTGCCCTTTCCATGATGGAGGAGGTCAAATAATCAACCAACCACCAAGTAGCTGAGTGAGCACCCCAAGAAATGGTACCATATCAAGGGCTCACTGTTGGTCTCTGCTGCTGGCAAATGAAGCACTCAGCAGAGGCCATAGCCAGGTCTGCCTTGGTAAGTGAAACTCCATGTTCTTAAGCCCATACATAGCCTCTATCCCTGCCACCATGACCATTTTGTTCATGTGCCCACTGGGCGATGACAGGAGTGGCTGGGGAAAGAAGCTGAGTGGTGTCCACAGAGTGAGTCACCACTTGATCCTCCACTGCTCAGGTCACCCATTGATGAGTATCCAGATGAGATACAATTATCTTCAGTTTTTTAACCACTCAGAAAGGTCCATCCACCTACCTCTTCCCCAAATTTCTTTGTCACCAATTTTCCAATTATGCTTCTTACAAGTCCCTGACGATCCAGCCAAAACATTGACTACAGCTCATGGATCAGGGTATAATCGCACATCTGGCCATTTCTCTTTTCAAGCAAAGTGCACAACCAGGTGCACTGCCCGAAGTTGTGCCCACTGAGATTTCCCTTCACCACTGTCCTTCAGAGATGTCCTAGAGAGGGGCTGTAGTGCTACAGCTGTCCACTTTTGGGTGGTACCTGCATATTATGCAGAACCATCTGTAAACCAGGCCTTCTATTCCTTCTGTAAACCTTCTATTCCTCTGTCAACTGATCATAGGGAACTCCCCATGAGGCCAGCAGTGCAGGCTGGGGAGAGAAGAGAGAAGGCAGGGTGGAATGAGTGGCAACCATGGATATTTGAGCCACTTCCTCATGTAACTTGCTTGTGCCTTCAGGACCTGCTTGAGCCCAGATCACTTCTGATGATGGAATGCTGCTATGCATGCTCAACTTTGTGGCTACATGGTTCAGAAAGCAACCAGTTTATGATAAGCAGTTCAGGTCACATAGCGACTTGATGACCCATAGTCAAGCGTTCAGTTTCTACCACAGCTCAGTAACAGGTCAAGGGTGGTCTCTCTAAAGGAGAGTAGTTATATACAGAAGATGGCAGGGCCTTGCTCCAAAATCCTAGAGGTTTCAGCTGTGAATCACCTATAAGCGCCTGCCAAGGTCTCCAAACAGCATCCCTGTCTGCCTGAGGGATGTACCATCAGATTTGCTGGGTCATATGGCCCAAGTGACAGAGCAGCCTGCACAGAGCCTTCTCCTGTTCTGGACCCATACAAAACTGACAGCCTTTCAGGTCTTTCAACAAATAGGCCAGAGTCACACATCCAAATGAGGAATGTGTTGCCTTCAAAATCCAAATGGGCCCACTAGGTGTTGTATGACTTTCTTAGTTGTAGGAGGGGCCAAATGCAACAACTTATCCTTCCCCTTAGAAGGAATATCTCAACAGGCCCCACACCACTGGACCCCTAGGAATTTCACTGAGGTAGAATGTCTCTAAAGTTTATTTGGATTTATTTCCCATTCCTTGGCATGCAAATATCTCACCAGTGAGTCCAGTGCATTTGCTACATCTAGCTCACTGGGTCAAATTGGCATAATGTCATCATTATAATGGACCAATGTGATACATTTTGGAAGTGAAAAGCGATCAAGATCCCTGCAAACAAGATTATAACCCAGAGCCAGAGAGTTGGTATACCCCGGAGGTAGGACAGTAAAGGTATATTGTGGCCTTGCCTCTGGTGGGCATTATAGACAGGAATGAGAAAAAGGCATTTGCCAAATTAATGGCTGCATACTAGGTACCAGGAGATATGTAAATTTGTTCAAGCAATAAAACTACATCCGATACAGTAGCTGCAATTGGAGTCACCATTTAGTTAAACTTATGATAATCCACTGTCATTTCCCAAGATCCATCTGTCCTCTTTGCAGGCAAAATAGAAGAATTGAATGGGGATATGGTGGGAATCACCACTTCTGCATCTGTCAAGTCCTTGGTGGTGGTACTAATCTTTGCAACACCTTCAGAGATGTGATTTTGTTTGATTTACTATTTTTCTAGGTAGAGGCAGCTCTAATGGCTTCTATTTGGCCTTTCCTGCCATAGGAGCCCTCGTCCTACCAGTAAGGGAGTCAATGTGGGGATTCTGCCAGCTGCTAAGTATGTCTACGCCAATTATGCATTCTGGCCCTGGAGAAATGACCACAGGATGAAACTGGGGACTCACTGGACCCAGTGAAAGTTGAACCTGTGCTAAAACTCCATTAATTACTTTACTCCCTAAGCCCGTACACTAACTGAACTGGAGAACCACAGTCATGTTTTGGTTCCCCTGGAATCAACATCAGCTCAGAGCCAGTGTCCAGTAGTCCCTGAAAGTTTTCTTCATACCCCTTTCCACAGTGCACAGTTACCGTAGTAAAAGGCCAGAAGTCTCCTTGGTGAAGGATGGGAGAAAGACAAACAGTATAAATTGTCGGTATGTGTAGTGGGGTCCTTCCTCAAGGAGACCCAGCTTCCCCTTTATTCAAGTGGTTCTGGGTCTGTAAACTGGTTCAAGTTTGGAAATTGATAGAAGGATCATGATTCTCTACTTTTATAATTTAAATTAGTCTTTTGTTACTTGACCTGGAAGTTTTCTGCTTATATGAATTAAGTAAGAATGCAGTAGGCTTCCTATCTATTTCACCTCTAGGTACACCATGATTGATTAACCGATGCCAGAGCTCTGCATGAGTCAGACTATTCTGATTTCTGCTTTATCTCTGCTGTTCATTACAGTAAGTATGCCCACATTGCCTTTGATGATTCAGTGCCACCAGTTGGCCCCTGCCAGCTCGGGATCCAATTATTCCCATTGCATTTAAATTTTCTAATTGAGTAACTGTGGTTCCCACTGTAAGATCTGCCATACAGAGAAAAGCAATCACAGAGCTCTTCAAAAACTCAAGTGATCCCATCACAAATCAATTTCACAAGGGTATGATAACGGGTATGTCTTCTGGAACCTCCCAGTTGGGATGAGTAGGTCTAAAGTGACTAATTTACATCACCATCCCAGTCTCCCTAACCTTTGGGTCCTTTCCTCTACATTAAACCAAGGGAGATTAGACATTCCTAGCTCACTCACAGTGGGCCTTTTTTTTATTCATATTTCAGCTAACCAAGCTAATAAACTATGAGAACTTTTTTTTAACTCCCCAAGCTGCAACATTAAATGCAGAGTCCCTGCTAAGTGGGCCCATATCAATAAATTCAGTTTGATCCAACTTTATGTTCCTTCTATCATTATCCCGCACCCTTAATATCCATTTCTATGCCTGTTCTCCAGTCTGATCCAACTTTATGTTCCTTCCATCGTTATCCCACACCCTTAATATCCATTCCTATGCCTGTTCTCGAGATTTCTGTTTATATAAATTAGAAAACTCAAGAAGTTCTTTTGGAGTGTAGCACACCTCCTCATGAGTCACACTCTGAACCTCACCTTTAGGAACCTGCCAGGATTCGAGTCTAGTCTATAAGCAAATAGGTGTGTTGAGGGTGAGTCCTGAGCAGAATCACCTGACAACTGCCTCAGAGGAGGCCATCACTGTTGCCTCAGGCAGTGCATGGTTTATCTTACCAGACTAAGGTGAAAAGGCGGATGGCAGCATGGGTGGGGAGGGTATGTTTCCACCACTAATAGGATAGATATATATATGAAAGGGAGTTTATTAAAGAGAATTGACTCACAGGATCACAAGGTGAAGTCCCACAATAGGCTGTCTGCAAGCTGAGGAGCAAGGAAGCCAGTCCAAGTCTCAAAACCTCAAAAGTAGGGAAACTGACAGTGCAGCCTTCAGTCTGTGGCCAAAGGCCTAAGGACCCCTAGCAAACCATTGGTGTAAGTCCAAGAGTCCAAAAGCTGAAAAGTTGGAGTCTGATGTTCGAGGCAGGAAGTATCCAGCACAGGAGATAATTGAAAGCCAGAAAACTCAAGAAGTTGACCTCTCTCACCTTCTGCCTGTTTTATTCTAGTTATGCTGGCAGTTGATTGGATGATGCCCATCTACATTGAGGGTGGGTCTGCCTCTCCCAGTCCACTGACCCAAATGTTAATCTCCTTTGCCAACACCCTCACAGACACACCGAGGAACAATACTTTGCATCCCTCAATCCGATGAAGTTGACAGTTAATATTAACCATCACAGCCCCTTTTAGCAGGAGCTGGAGCAGCTGGGACGCAGGTCACCATGTCATGAAGCTGCACAGAGTAGTAGAGCCCACAAAACCATTTTTCTCTCCTAGGCCACCAGGTCTGTGATGGAAGGTGCTGTCACTAAGGACTTTGACATGCCCTGGAGACATTCGACTCATTGTCTTAACTATTAACATTTGACTCCTTGTTATTTATGCAAAGTTCTTTGGGCTTGAAATCCTCTCCCCAAGAAAATGTCTTTTCCCCCCCCCCCCCCCCCCCTTATGGTTAGGCTGCAAATTTTTTCAAACTTTTATGGTCTGCTTCCCTTTTAATTGACTCACAGTTCTGTATGGTTGGAGAGGCCTCAGGAAACTTACAATCATGGTGGAAGGCAAAGGGGAAGCAAGGCAAGTCTTACCCAGTGGTGGGAGAAAAAACGGGCAATGTGGGGACTGCCAAACATTTTTAAAATCATCAGATCTCATGAGAATTCACTCACTATCATGACAGCAATATGGACAAGTCCACTCTATGACCTAATCACCTCCCACCTTGACACATGATGATTACAATTTGAGATGAGATTTGGGTGGGGACACAGAGCCAAACCATACCAGCAATTATCTTACTCTGATTGAATAAATGTAAATAAAAGAACTTCAGAAAATAGGGACCTATTAAAAATGTCTTAGCAAACCTGCAAAAACACTAATCAGAACTTCTGCAAATGAAAAATGCTACAAATGAAGTAAAACCTTTATATATATTTATATATATAAATATATATATAAATATATAAATATATAAATATGTAAATATATAAATATATAAATATATATAAAAATATATATAAATATATATAAAAATATATATAAATATATATATATAAATAGACATAACAGGAAAAGAAATTATTGGATAGAAAAATACATCAAAATAACTTATTTTGTCCTCTTTGTAGTATAGAGGGCAAAGAGGCTGAAATGGAAAATAATTTTAAAAATGAAGAAAAAATTAGAAAGTCAGACATAGTCTATTCCACCAGTAAAAGACTAAAGATAGAAAAGGTGATAGATGCAATGTTTAAAGAGAAAAAGACAAAGGAATTTTCAAACTGATAAAACAGACCAATTCACATTATTAAAATACTAATCAAATCAGTATGGTATTTGTGTGGAAGCGTAAACGTTATGGTTGTTAATAATTATTCTACTTCTTCTGATATTTTCCCATTCTTCTTAAAGTGATATGACCATGTGACTTGCTTTAGTCAATTAAATATGAACATAAATACTGAGTGTGTCTCTAGGCAGAAACACAAGTGAGTGCTTCACCATGTGTCCCTTCTCTTTAATGTGTGATAGTGGAAGGATGCACGTAAATAGAGACTGCTTCACCATGGATCTCAAATTAGGTGCATCACACGTGCAGAATGAGCAGCAAATCAACATTTGTTGGTTTAAAACAAGGACATTTTGGGGTGTTTGTAAAACACAATAAGCTAGTTGACTGCTACTGAAACATGAAATTAGAGAAATCAATCAGTGAAACACATGCGGATGTCAGTATGTAGACACAGGCATTAGCATAATTCAATCAAAAATCAATAGATTGTTTAATGAATGGTATTGCCACAGCTGACTGTCTATCCAGAAGACAAATATAGGGACTCTACATTCACTCACATATATCTTAAACCATATTCTAAAACATATTTTAGATAAATTAAAGGTGCTGAACGTTAAAAAATTAAATGCCTACAGAAAAGTTAATGCTTACAGAAAACCTAGGGGACTAAAAATAAGGGTCGGAGAGATTCTCTTTTTAACCAAGGCTTGAAGCCCAGGCATTTTTAAAAGGAAAATTGGCATATTGAATTACAGAAAAATTTAAACTTTTATATAGCAAAAGTTACTGTGAAAAATGCCAGTAGAAAAACATGTGAGCTGGAAAAATTTATTATAAAGATGATAATGTGTTATTAGCTATAATATAAAATGACAGCTACAGATTTGCAAGAAGGAAACAAATAATACAAGAGCAACTGGAACATAATGATCAGTAGAAGTGCAAATTTAAAGGCCATGAAACGTATGAAAAGATCAAATTCACTAGTATTCAGACAAACATAAATAAATATACAATAATATATAACTTAATACCAGTCAGGCTGAAAATATATAAGCTACAAAACTATTTCCAATAGGGTGTGTGTGGTAAAGAATACTTTCAAATATTTCTGTTGAAAGTGAGAAATGATACTACTTTTGTTTAGAAAATAATCTGACAACATCTATCAAATTATAAAGAATAATATACATACATATATTCTAACAATAAAACCTCACTCTTCAATTTAGCCCATAGAAATTAAAGTACTAGAACACAAAGAGGTATTTTGCAAAATTATTTGGATTAGAAAAAGAATAAACAAAATGAACACATATACAAATATAATCTATTTATATATATATGAAGTACTATATATATTGTACAAAAATGAAGAAAGAGAGAGAGAAAGAGAGACTAATTCATTGGGAATAGCATGACAGGGGGGATTTCCACAAAAATTAATTAATGAGAGAATGATGATGCAAAAATCTATAAGCCTCACCACCATGGGCTAAGATGCAATGGGGCCTCAAATAAACTTGAAAAGCAATCTAGACCACAAGGACTGCAACACCTAAGCAAGTCCTAGGGCTGAACTGGGCTGAGACAATGGACTGGGAGAGTGCATGACCTACTGAGATACCAACTGGGGTGGCTAAGGGAGTGCTGGCATCACCCCTCCCCTAACCCCAGGCTGCACAATTCACAGCTCCAAAACAGACCCTTCTTTCCTTCTTCAGGAGAGGATACAAAGAGTGGGTATGAGTTTGTCTTGCATTGCGGGTACCAGCTGAGCCACAGCATGATAAAGTACAAGTCAGAGTTGTGAGGCCCCTGTTCCAGGCCCTAGCTCTCGAACATTTGTAGACATACCCTGGGCCAGAAGAGAACCAAAGGAAGGAACTCACTGTCCTGAAGGAAAGAACTCAGCTCAGGAAGGATCCATCACCTGCTAACCGAGGAGCCCTTGGACCGTGAATAACAGCAGTGACACCCAAGTATTATGTTGAGGGCCTTAGGTGAGATGCTGAAACTCGCTGACCTCAGGTGAAACTGAGGACATTCACAACTGTGGTGGCTACAGAGCGAGACTCCTTCTACTTAAGAAAAGCAGAGGAAAAATTAAAGGGGACTTTGTCTTGTACCTTAAGTACCGTCTTGGTCACAGGTGGGTAGGGCAGCAAGCAGGCTTTTAAGGTCCCCAGTTCCAGAACTTGACTCTTGGATGGCATTTCTGGACCCACTCTGGCCTAGAGAGGAGCCAGGGGGAGCCCCAGGCCAGGCAGCATTCAATACAAGCTAACTGAAGAACCCATGGGCCTAAAGGGAACATCGACAGTGGTTTGGTTGTACTTTTTTTTTTTTTAGATGGAGTCTCGCTTTGTCTCCAGGCTGGAGTGCAGTGGCATGATCTCAGCTCACTGCAACCTCTGCCTCCCAGGTTCAAGCAATTCTCTTGCCTCAGCCTCCTGAGTAGCTGGGACTACAGGCGCCTGCCACCACGTCTGGCTAATTTTTTTGTATTTTTAGCAGAGACGGGGTTTCACCGTGTTAGCCAGGATGGTCTCGATCTCCTGACCTCGTGATCTGCCCACCTCGGCCTCCCAAAGTGCTGGGATTACAGGCTGAGCCACCGCACCCACCTGATTGGCTGTACTTCTAATGGGCCTGAGGTGGTGGTGGCCATAGGGTGAGGCTCTTCTGCCTTTGGCAAGGGGAGGAACGAGTGGGAAGGATTGTGCTTTGTGGTTTGACTGCCAGCTCAGCTGCAGTACAATAGAACACGAGGTAGACTTCAAAGGTATTTGGCTCTAGCTCCTGGCTCCCGGTTGGCACCTCTGTATGCCCCTACGGCCTGGGATAACTTGCTGTACCAAAGGGAAGGACATAGGCCTGATTAGATTTGTCATCTGCTGATTTTAGAGCACCAGGGTTTTCAGCAACCATAGGCAGTAGTTAGGCAGTCATTAGAGCTGGCTTTGGGCAAGACTCAGTGCTGTGCTGGTTTCAGGTCTGACTCAACTCAGTCCTAGGGGTGATGGCCACACAGGTGCTTATGTCACTCCACCCCTAGGTCCAGATGGTTCAGAGTAAAGAGAGAGATTCTGCTTGTTTGGGAGAAAGTAAAGGAAGAGAACAAAATTTTCTGTCTGGTAATCCAGAAAATTATTTTGGATCTTGTCCAAGACCATCAAGGAAGTACCTCTACAAGTCTGCTGGAACCACAGCACTTCTGGATTTGGGTTTCCCCCTAAAGCAGATACAGCTTAGATCACAACAGTCAAGTCCCTTAGAATTTCTGGAAAGTTTTCCCAAGAAGGACAAGTAAGCCCAGACTGCAAAGACTAAAAGAAATCCCTAATTCTTCAATGCCCAGACACTAAAGAATATCTATTAGCATCAACGCCATCCAGGGAAACATAACCACACCAAATGAACTAAATAAGGCACCAGGTACCAATCCTGGGGAAACAGAGATATGTTACCTTTCAGACAGATAATTCAAAATAACTGTGTTGAGGCAACCCAATGAAATTCAAGATAACATAGAGAAGGAATTCAGAATTCTATCAGATACATTTAACAAAGAGATTGAAACAATTTAAAATACAGGAGAAATTATGGAGTTGAAAATTGCAACTGGCATACTGAAGAATGCATCAGAGTCTTTTAGTCGCAGAATTAATCAAGCAGAAGAATTACTGAGCTTGAAGATAGGCTATTTGAAAATATACAGTCAGAGGAGACAAAAGAAAAAAGAATAAAAAACAATAAAGCCTGCGTACAAGATATAGAGAGTAGCCTTAAAAGGGCAAATCTAAGAGATATTGACCCTAAAGAAGAGCTAAAGAGATGAGGGTAGAAAGTGTATTCAAAGGGGTAATAACAGAGAACTTCCCAAACCTAGAGAATAATAGTAATATCCAAGTACAAGAAGGTTATAGAACACCAAGCGGATTTAACCCGAGAAGATTACCTCAAGGTATTTAATAATCAGACTCCCATAGACCAAGGAGAAAGAAAGGATCCTAAATGCAGCAAAAGAAAAGAAACAAATAAAATACAGTGCAGCTGCAATACCCCTGGTAGCAGCAGAATTTTCAGTGGAAACTTTACAGGCCAGGAGAGAGTGGCATGACATAATTAAAGTGTTGAAGGAAAAAACCACACACACTTTTACTCTAGGATAGTGTATCTGGTTAAATTATTCTTTAACATGAAGGAGAAATAAAGACTTTCCCAGATAAAGAAAAGCTGGGGCTTTCATACCTCAAGAAATGCTAAAAGGAGTACTTCAATCAGAAAGAAAAGGATTGTTCATGATCAATAAGTAATCACCAGAAGGTATAAAACTCACTGCTAATAGTAAACAGAAAAGCACAGATCATTATAACACTGTAACTGTAGTGTGTAAACTACTCTCATCCTAAGTAGAAAGACTAAACCATGAACCAAACAAAAATAATAACGACAACACTTTTCAAGACATACACAGTACAATAAGATATAAATAGTGACAAAAATGTTAAAAAAGAAGGGAAACGAAGTTATGGTGATGAGTCTTTACTAGTTTTCTTTTTGCTTATGTGTTAGGCAAACAGTATTAAGTTGTTATCAGCTTAAAATAATGGGTTATAAGATAGTATTTGCAAGTCTCAGGGGTAACCTCCAAATAAGAAACATACAATGGATACACAAAAAATAAAAAGCAAGAAATTAAATCTTATCACCAGAGAAAAATCACCTTCACTAATGGAGGAGAGGAAGGAAAGGAAAGGAAATGAAGACCACAAAACAACCAAAAACAACAAAATGGAAGGAGCATGTCCTTACTTATCAATAATAACACTGAATGTAAATAGACTAACGTCTCCAATTAAAAGGCATAGAGTGGCTGAATGAATTAAAAAAAAAAAAAAAGAAAAAGACCATTGATCTGTTGCCTGTAAGAAACACACTCCACCTATAAAGACACACATAGACTGAAAATAAAGGGATGGAAAAAGATATTCCTTGCCAATGGAAACCCAAAAAGACCAGGAGTTTTACTAACATCAGACAAAGTAGCTTTCAAGAAAAAAATTATTAATATAAGATGTGACAAAGAAGGTACTATATAATGATAAAGGGATCAATTCGGCAGGAGAATACAATAATTTTAAACATATGCATCCAACACTGGAGCACCCAGATATATAAAGCAAATATTATTAGAGCTAAAACAAGAGAGAGATCCCAATACAATAATAGTTGTACATTTCAACACACTGCTTTTAGCACTGCACCAATCTTCCAAACAGAAAATCAACAAAGAAACATCAGACTTAATCTGTACTATAAACCACATGAGTCTAATAAACATTTACAGAATATTTCACTCAATGGCTGCAGAATACACTTTCTTTTTCTCAGCACATGGTTCATTCTCAAGAATAGATCATATATTAGATCACAAAACAAGTCTTAAAATATTTTTAAAAATTGAAATAATATCAAGCGTCTTCTCTGATGACAATGGAATAAAACTTGAAATTAATAACAAGAGGAATTTTGAAAACTACACAAACACATGGAAATTAAATAATAGGCTCCCTGAATGACCATTGGATCAATGAATAAATTAAGAAGAACATTAAAAAGGTTGTTGAAACAAATAATAATGGAAACATAGACCAAAACCTATGGGATACAACAAAAACAATATAAGGGGTAAGTTTAAAGCTGTAAGTGCCTACATCAAAAATGAAGAAAAACTTTAAACAAACAGCCTCACAATGCATCTTCAAGAACTGGAAAAGCAAAAGCAAACCAAACCCAAAATTGGTAGAAAAAGAAATAATAAAGAACAAAGCAGAAATAAATGAAATTGAAATAAAGAAAATAATACAAAAGATCAGTGAAACAAAAAGTTGCTTTTTTAAAATTTTTTTGGAAAGTTAAACAAAATTGACAAGCCTTTAGCTAGACTAAGAGAAAAAGAGAGAAGATTCAAATGCACAAAATCAGAGATGAAAAAGAAGACATTACAACTGATACTGCAGATATTCAAAAGATAGCAGCCACTATGAGCAACTATATACTAATATATTGGAAAATCTAGAAGAAATGGATACATTCCTAGACACATACAACCTGCCAAGATCGAACCAGGAAGAAATCCAAAGCCTGAACAGACCAATAACAAGTAAAGAAATTGAAGCTGAACTAAAAATTTTCCCAGTAAAGAAAAGCCTGGGACCTAATGGCTTCACTGCTGAATTCTCCTAAACAGTTAAAGAAATAATATCAATACTACTCAAACTGTTTCAAAAAATGGAGGAGGAAAGAATACTTCAAAGGGATTCTGTGAGGCTAGTAGGCATATGAAAATGTGCACATATCGTTGATCATCACACAAACGCAAATCAAAACTACGCTGAAATATCATCTCACCGCAGTTAAAATGGCTTGTATCCAAAAGACAGGCAATAACAAATGCTGATGAGGCTATGAAGAGAAGTGAATCCTCATACACTGTTGGTGGGAATGTAAATTAGTAAAACAACTACGGAAAAGAGTTTGGAGATTCCTCAAAAAACTAAAAAGAGATCTACCATATGATCTAACAATCCCACTGCTGGGTATATACCCAAAAGAAAGGAAATCAATATATTGAAGAGATAACTGCCACTCCTATGTTTGTTACAGCTCTGTTCACAATAGCCAAGATTTGAAACCAATCTAAGTGTCCAACAACAGATGAATGGATAAAGAAAAGGTGGTCTGTATACATAATAAAGTACTATTCAGCCAAAAAAACCACAAAAAAACAAGATTCAGGCATTTGCAACAACATGGGTGGAAGATAAAGAAAAGGTGGTCTGTATACATAATAAAGTACTATTCAGCCAAAAAAAACCACAAAAAAACAAGATTCAGGCATTTGCAACAACATGGGTGGAACCGGAGGACCTGTGCTCTTTATGTTAAGTGAAATAAGCTAGGCACAGAAAAACAAACATTGATTGTTCACATTTATTTGTGGGATCTAAGCATTAAAACAAACCCATGGAGATAGAGTCGAAGGATGGTTATGAGAGGCTGGGAAGAGTCGTAGTTGAGGGTGAGAGGGAGGTGAGGCTATTTAAAGTGTATGAAAAAATAGAATGAATAAGCCGTGAGCGGTGGCTCATGCCCGTAGTCCCAGCACTTTGAGAGGACGAGGCAGCTGGATCACCTGAGGTCAGGAGTTTGAGACCAGCCTGGCCAACGTAGTGGAACCTTGTCTCCACTAAAAATACAAAAATTAGCTGGGCATAGTGACAAATGCCTGCAATCCCAGCTATTCGGGAAGCTGAGGTGAGAGAATCACTTGAACCCCGTAGGTAGAGGTTTCGGTGAGCTGAAATTGCGCCACCACTCTCCAGCCTGAATGACAGAGGAAAAAAAAAAAAAAAGAAGAATGAATAAATGAATAAGGCCTAGTATTTGATAGCACAAAGGGTGACTAGAATTAATAATAATTTAATTGCATATTTTAAAATAACTAAGAGAGTGTAATTGGATTGTTTGTAACACAAACGATAAATGCTTAAAGGGATGGAGACCCCATCTTCCATGATGTGATGGCTACATAAATTCATGCCTGTATCAAAACTTCTCCTGTACCCCATACATACATACTAGGTACCCACAGAAATTAAAAATAAAAAATGGGTTCATGCTATATATACTATTTCATACTCTGGTTTATTCTATCACATTAATCTGCATTATTTTTATCAAAGCACTTATTGGAAATTATCTTGCATTCACTAGTAGGTAAGCTCCGTGAGAATAGGGATTTTAACTGTCTTGCTCACTACTTTATCCTCAGTAGCTAGAAGAGTCCCACACACAAAGCAGAGGTTCAGTAAATACAAATTCTGAAAGAATAGTTATTTTTCATTTAATTTGCTCTATGTAACTTAGTGGTTAGAAGGTATACCACTATAAAGAAATACAAATTTATTCAGCCACTGACCTAATGTTTTATGTTTGATTTTGTTTTCAAAGTTTTCACTATTGACACAATGCTCTACCTTCTTGTAGTTAATCTTGGCACCCATCCCTTAATATTCCCTTGATTTAAATTTCTATGTATGAGATTAATGGGTCAAAGCATATGCATATTTTAAGTATTTTTATTTACTTTTTCCATATGGAGATCTATAACCCTTTTTTCTCTTCTATCAGCTTTACATGAGAATATCTTGAATCTTTGCCAACTCTGTGTATTACTGTTTACCATTGCCAGTTTGAAAGATGAAAAATGGCTTCTAATTTTTTATATTTGCCTTGCTTAGATTATTGACAATTTTGGACTTTATCGTGGTAATTTATGAATTGCTCTTTATATATTTGTTCAGTTTTAATGGAGTCATTGTCTTTTGCTCACTGATTTCATGAAGATATTGAAATCATAAAAGCAGTAATCATTTTCCTCTCATGTCATAAATATTCTCCCCAGTTTTTAATTCGCCTTTTACTCACACTGATAATTTTCTAATGATCTTCAAACTTAGTTTATCAATTTCTAGCATCTCAGAAGCTCATGCCAAGAAATCTCAAGTTTAAAATAGTCTTCCTTTTACTGCCAATTTTTTGTTGGGTTTCTTGTATGTTCTTTTGAATTAACTTCTTTTAAAAATACAATTAATTTCTGTGGATTTATACAAAATATTTGGAAAAAATCATAATACATAATTTTGAACATAACATAGATGTCGATGGAATAGTGAGGTTAGCTAGCACTGCAGTTTCGCTCATACATGAGCAGTGTTGATAGATCACATTCTGCCAACTCAGAAGCAGTCATCTTTACCTACTATGTACAGTTTACCCCAATCATGCCAGTTTCTTCCAACTGCTAATTAATTAAACTGTTAATGACATCAGAGACATGCACACAAATCTATGGGCGAAACTGAGGTAGAAGGCAGGACTCGGCACAGGAGGTGGGTCTTGACTCCAGAGGTGGCGCTCAGACATCAAACCAAATTGAGGACTAGCTAAAACAGGGACAGAGAAAAAGCGGCTTTCCACAAGACACTCCCATCCGTGTGCCACGTCAGTTTACCATTGCTGTGGCGACATCCAGATTTTACCACCTCTTTTCATGGCAATGACTTGATGACCAGAAGTTGCCACCCTTTTCTATAGATTTCTGCCTAATCTGCCCATTAAAGGGCAGATTAAATTGCACGTGATTGAAAGTGGATGTAAATATGACTGCAGAACTGTCTTTGAGCTGCTGCTCTGGGCACACGACCTATGGGGTAGCCCCACTTCACAAGGAGCAGGACCTCTCCTGCGTCAAAAACAAGCTGAAGAGGACAGCACATTTATATGGACAGCAAGATTTCCAAAAGATTTTCATAGACTGTATCACAAAACAATAATAGGATGCTTCTCTGACTCACCTCCAGTGAAACTGCATGTTAATAGGCACCTACTCTGTCCGTATTCCAAAATTAGGTGTGATATTCACCAAGTTAAACTTCCAAAGGGGTCCCAGAAACCCGTTTTGTACATTCTTAGCCCTCACTACATTAAGGATACACGAGGGTAGGAATAAGCAATTAGAAGGATGATTTATTTAAAGAAAACATCCCCTCTGTTTCCTCTGCAGTGCCCCTCAGCAAGGAGTGCCTCCTGTAAACATTTATGAACAGAGGTTGCCAGGACCCCTTTGCAGAGATCAATATGCATCCCCTGGAATCTTATCTCTCTGACAGCGTCATTAGGTAGTGGATGTGAGAGAGAACTTGGATTTCCCCTGGATCTTCTCCGGGTAAAATATTTGGAATGGAAAGATGACCTCAACTGATGCATGGACCACAAAAGGCTAAGGCACAAATCGTTGGGGTCAAGAATGCTGAAGGCAAAAGCTCCTCAGCTGTGGGCAGCAGGGTCCTTGCAGGACTCACAAATGAGCAAAGAGGATGAGTCAGTAGATTACGTGTCAGACCTAGACAGAGGCACCTTCGGGGGATAACCACGTCCAGGGAGATTTTAGGAGAGGATCAGTTTCCTGCCCATTCTCTACTTCTTTCTCTTCTACACTCGTAACTCTACAGGAATCAGAAAACAAGGTTCTTAAATGGGGTGGGGAAAATTAGAGCACAAAATCCCTTCCGTAACAACAGGATCCCTGTCTTCTAGCAAGCTTAAACCAACGGAGTTCATCGCCAATGAATTTGGGAAGTTTTCTTTTTTCACTTGAATTAAACATTTTAATGATGGAACTGAGGCTATTTGTGGATGGATAAAAATGATTGGAAAACTGTCTATCACTAAAGAGGGAACTGAAAATGTATTGCATCTGTGTTCTACTTCGTTCACACACAGGAGAAAAACTCGTCCCACAGAGTGGGTTTCAAAGCTCAGTGGGGACAGAAAAAGAACAATTGTTTTCTGATCTACTGCAGATCCTTTTTTTTTTTTGTCCCCAGCATGATGGATATAATTACAAACTCAAATCAATAAGAGTATATTCAGAAGAAAAGATTTTAAGGATGGCTATCACATCAGACACCTCGTTAGGTAAAAATTGCAAGGAACTGAACTGAGGTTCATGAGTGTGTTGATTTAGGGATAATCATTAACTGTTTAGTTACGATTTGTGTGCCTTTCTGTTTATAACGTAATCCAAAAAGCTTTAAAAAAGTTATCTGGTTTGACAAGTCTATTCAAAACTGACTTTATACCAGCCAGGCACGGTGGCTCACGCCTGTAATCCCAGCACTTTGAGAGCCCAAGGCATGCGGATCACGAGGTCAGGAGATCGAGACTATTCTGGCTAACAAGGTGAAACCCCATCTCTACTAAAAATACAAAAAATTAGCTGGGTGTGGTGGCGGGCACCTGTAGTCCCAGCTACATGGGAGGCTGAAGCAGGAGAATGGCGTGAACCCAGGAGGTGGAGGTTGCAGTGAGCCGAGGTCGTGCCACTGCACTCCAGCCTGGGTGACAGAGCGAGACTCTTATCTCAAAATTAAACAAACAAATGAACAACAAAAAAAAAGACTTTCTAAATTGCCCCTTGAAAAGAGCAGCAGGGTGTTACCTGACCACAAGTGTAGTGTGCCTGGTGAAAGCTAAAACCACTCTAAGCTCCCTGTGTTTGCAAGTGACACTCAGATACAAGGGCGCCTAAGAGCCCCTCACAGTTATCACATTCCTCATGCTTAGAAATATCCCAAAGTCTCACAATAGACATGCACTTTGAAAGGGGGTTTCTATCACTGTAAGGTACATGGATGTGCTCTGGTCAAGGAATAGGCCAAAGTGAATATCCAGGCCTGCATGACTCAGAGAGTTTGGTGTGCCGGAGCACGCCTCCACTTGTTATATAACCTCCTTGTGTAAGTTCATGCTTGGCTTGGAGCCACTATTGTCTGTAGAGGGTATCATTGCCCTGCTGATGACATGCACAGGGCTTGGCTTGGCTCAACATGGCTTGACATGGCAGGCACACTGGCACCCAGAGAAAGAGAGAGAATCAGAGCTGTCTGTCTTGCAGACGGACAGAGGGGAGCCAGGGCATGGGTCGGCATGGCACAACAATGCACGGCTTGCACTCATGCCCAGAGAGAGAAAGAGTTAAGCTGCTGACCCTGAAGGCAGGGGAGAGCCGGCCACACAGCTGTGTGTAGGAGCCGCTGGCTCAAGCAGCCAAGACAGGGTACACATTAAAGAGCTAGGGTGAGAAAGCTGTTGATGAGAGCTGATGCTGAGTAAAACCACATTCACCTGCATACAGCCTCCCTCTCCCCTCCTCAGTGTTCTTTCTGCCCATCCACCCACTCCCTTCAGACCACAGCATGGACTGGACCTGGACCCGGGGATCTAACAATCAGCAAAGAAAAAGTTAAGAAAACAAACTTAAAAATTTCCAGTTAGGAACCTTGCAAGCATCTTTCCCAAAGCATACCTGCTTCATCAGCATTTAAATGCCAAGAATATCTGCAGCGATCAAAGTTCAAGCACCTTCTCTCTCATCTGGACTGCTTCTGTTTCTGTTTCTCTTGCCCCTTCTCTGGGCAAACTAAGCTTCACTAAGTGAAGCAGGAGTCCAGCCTTCTAGCAAACAGTCTATAGTTATAGCCAAGGAGCAATATAGCCCCAGGGATATAGACGGGAAAAGAAAGAGAGAAGGGACTCCCCGAAGGGAAATCACCTGGCCCCTGACTCAGTCCATCTCCCAGGCTAACTGGGAGCTACTGGATACAGGCATCAGGAAGGTGATGTGAAAAACGCCGCAGGTGAAAGAGAAGATGAACGCAGAGCACCTGAGCAGGTGTGCAGCCTCAGATTCGTTGGAAGGCACATTCTTAGACGACTAGGTGGGCTTCAACTGAATGTCATCCTGACAGAATCAGGGCTCACCTTGGTGTACATTGTGAGTTTTTAGAAAAGCCTAGATTTTAAAGCAGTCTGGATTGTTTTATTTGCATAAACTTATTGGATACAATTACAGTTTTGTTCCATGCATAGATTGTGTGATGTGTATATCAGGGCGTTTGGTGGAATAACTAAGTATTTAAGTAATTTCTCATCATCCACCCCCTCTTACCCCCTCACTTTTCTGAGTCTCCATTGTCTATGATTCAACTCTCTGTGTCCATGTGTACACCTTTTTTAGCTTCCTTTTAGGAGTGAGAAAATGTGATATTTGTCTTTCTGTATTTGACTTGTCTCACTTAAGATAATGGCCTCCAGTTCCATCCATGTTGCTGCAAAAGACACAATTTCATTTATTCTTACAATGAATAGTTTTTATTGTGTATGTGTACCATTTATATTTCCTTTTTTTTTTTTTTTTTCCTTTTGAGATGGGGTCTTGCTCTGTAACCCAGGTTGGAGTGTGGTGGAGTGATCACAGCTTACTCAGTCTCAAATTCCCAAGCTCAAACAATCCTCCCACCTCAGCCCCCCAAGTAGCTTGGACCACAGGCACATGCCACCATGCCCAGCTAATTTTTTTTTTTTTTTTTTTTTTTAGAAAAAGGTTTCCCTGTGTTGACCAGGCTGGTCCCAAACTCCTGGGCTCAAGCAATCCTCCTGCCTTGGCTTCCCAAAGTGCAGGGATAACAGGCGTGAGCCACTGCGCCCAGCGACCATTTATATATCTTGATGTTTAAATGTTGTCACCTAATTTAAAAAACTATTTGGTCCAGTGTGTGTGGTCCACACTGTCATCTATAGGTCACATGTAGCCATGAGTGCCCAAGTTTTCATCTCACAATGCTGAAACTTGATTCAGTTGGCCTAGAAAAGCCTGAATTCAGCATACAAAAGATATCTGTGCCAAAATAGAATGTAAGAAAGTGTAAGATGTAAAGGTAGCACAGGTCCCAGATGAGTCCTCCCTACTTGTCTACCAAATGATGTCTTAAGCCAGCAGTTCTCAAAATATAGACTATGGGCCCTTGAGAGTCCCAGAGACCCTTTTATGGTGTATTTATTTCTGTTTCTAAATCTTCTATTCATGTCAAACAAATTACTGCAAACTTTTTCGGCTTACCACAGCACACATTTATGGTCTCACAGTTTCCATGGGTCAGGAGTCCAGGTAAAATGTGAAGAGTCCCTGTCCCGGGTCTCCCAAGGCCACCATCAATGTGTTGGCAGGTCTGCCTACTGGATATTCCAGGGGAAAGCCATGTGTAGCCTCATTCATGTTGTTTGCAGAATTCAGTTTCATGCAGTCATAGGACTACAGTCCCATTTCCGTGCAGTGTGTTGGTCCAGGGCTGTTTACCACTTCTAGTTAGTTCTAGCATCTTCTAGTTGCTGCCTGTCTTCTTTGGCTATGACCTCCTCCATCTCCAAAGTCAGCAACAGTGGGTGAAGGTCTCATGTTTCAAACTCTCTGAGATCTGCTCTCGTCTCCTGTCCACAGCTCCTGTGATGAGATTGGCCACATCCAGGTCATCTACTCTTTATACTGTCCACATAACACAATCCAGGAAGTGAAATCTCAGCATGTTCACAGAACCCAAGGACTCAACTGTGGAACCATGGAGGCTGCCCATAGAAACTCCATCTATGCACAAGGGTGCTGTGCATTAAGACTAATTTTATAGCAATGATAAATCATCACCTTTATTAACACTATGGTGCCATTTGCCCTCGGAAGCAGTTGCAGTGAATTTGCCCATCTCTTAGAAGCAAGAATCAAGTCGGTAACACCAATGAATTCTCCATGGCCACAACCCACGATTCAAGAAAATGCTAAATGTCTTTGATAGAGAGACAAAATGTATCAATTTATTAAATATCAATCCTTGCATCCCATCTTGTAATACTGAAAAAACGAAATAAGAAGTATGCCTAAAGCATTTGTCACAAGGTAAAGCCCTTACAGAACAGTTTGAGAGGCAAATTGAACTACCTGCTTTTTCACGAATACTTAACAGGATGACCCAGTTGCTTACTGCAGGTATTAATATTTGACTAACTGCCATTTTGTTTAATAAATTTAAAGGTTCTTATCAAAGGAAAATAACTGATAGTATTTACTGCCAATGATAAAAATTGAGCCTTCAAGTTTAATTTAGTATTTTGGAAAAGAACTACCAATCCACATCAGCTTAAATACTTCTTAATATTTCAGAGATTTGATAAGACCTGTGGTGATATTTAACAAATGTGATTTAAAAAAATATTCTACAATAAAATATACCATGTTTTAAAGATCTGTAGACCTCACTAAACCAGTATTTTCCAAATGACCAAAATTATGCATAGGTAAAGATCCATTGAAAGTTACAAGATAGACCAAAACAAGAACAATCAATGAAAAGCTTGCTGATATTGCTATATATTCTACCTTGCAATTCAACTTTGAGAAACTATGATTTGCTGAGTTTTGGTGTAATATTAAAGAAGAATAGCCACAATTTTCTAGGCAAGCTACATATACTTCTTCCTCTTTCAGATATATATCTGTGTGAGACCAAATTTTCCTTATAAATTTCAACTAAAACTACATATTTCAATGGAAGAAATGCAGAAGCAGATGAGAATCCATCTGTCTTCTATTAGCCAGATATTAATAGATTTCAAATGGAAAACAATGCCACTTCTCTAACTGCTACTTTCTTTTAATAAAATAGTCATTTTTTCATAAAATAAGCTGATGTCAACAGTTATTATTGCTATTTTAAAATATATTAATAAATATAAATTTTACATTTATTTTTAAATTTTGAATACAGTATTTATTAATAAATATCATTCTCAAAAACAGAAATTTCTTGGTGTTCTAAGTAACTTTTAAGACCATAAAGTGTCCTGAGGTTAAAATATTTCAAAAGTGGTACCTGAAACACATTAGACCTCTCACACTAACTTAATAACCAATAAGCTACTCTCTCTTCCAGGAATTCTTCTCAACAAATTCCCCTCAACTTCTTGCAAATTGCCAACTCTTTGTGGACAGTCAAGACTCAACTTTTACATTTTCTTCTGCAGAAAGCCTCCTGTGATGGTTAATATTGAGGGTTAACTTGATTCGGTTGAAAGGATGTAAAGTATTGTTTCTGGGTATGTCGTGAGGGTGTTGTCAAAGGAGATTAACACTTGAGTCAGCGGACTAAGAAAGGCAGACCCACCCTTAATCTGGGTGGGCACCATCCCCTTGGCTGCCAGTGTGGTTAGAAAAAGCAAACAGAAGAAAGTGGAATGAGCAGGCTGGTTGAGTCTGTCGGCCTTCATCTTTCTCCCGTGCTGGCTGCTCCCTGACCTGGAACATCAGACTCCAAGTTCTTTAGCTTCTGGACTCTTGGACTTACACTAGTGATTTGCCAGGGCATCTTGGGCTCTTGGGCCTTCAGCTCCAGACAGAAGGCTGCACTGTCAGCTTCCCTACTTTTGAGGTTTTGAGACTCGGACTGGCTTCCTTGCTCCTCAGCTTGCAGACAGCCTATTGTGGAATTTCACCTTATGATAGCATGAGTCAATTCTCCTTAATAAATTCCCCTTCATATATCCATGTATCCCATTAGTCCTGTCCCTCTAGAGAACCCTGACTAGGTTCTCACATAACAGGCATGAGCCACTGCGCCCAGCAACCATTTATATTTCTTGATGTTTAAATGTTGTCGCCTAATAAAAAAACTATTTGGTCCAGTGTGTGTGGGCATACACCTCACATTCTTCTTTCCCCAAACAGCAAAAGGCATTTCTCTTCTCTGTTTTCTTTAGCATATTATTTATAAGTTAAATCATAATACTTACCATAATATGCTTTAATTATTGTGTTTGACAGTCTACTCCTCAGGACCGAAAAGTATCTGGTGGTCTGGCCTGATTTGCTTCAGGTACAGGAATTAGAACTTGTCTATCCCTATACCATCAATGTCTAACACTGTCCTCTCCCTCCATGTGGCATGTACTTAAAATATGGCATAAAAGGATAAATCTGATTTTTGTAGAATTTCCTAATAGTGTGAAAACGCTGGTGTGTATGTTATCATACTCAAGATATGTTTCTCTCATCACAGCTCTCATTCTCAGAGGAGTGTGATGGTATCATGATATATTTCTAGTGTTATCTATGGTAGTAAAGATGTGTCAAAGAGGCTCCCTGTTTGAATTCTTGCACCCAATGAATTGTTACCAATTTTCTGTAGTTTTGTGTGAAAAGCACTCTTATTTTGTTATTCTTTCCATGACACTACTCATCAATCTAATGCTACAGGCCCAGTTCAGTAGTGAAATGCTTAAGGTCCCATCTCTTTGGCCTTTGTTTATCTTCATCTTCATTTCCCTTATTTTAATTGTTTACCTTGCCATAGATCATCGGAAGCTGAGATACTGGAAAAGAGACTTTACATCCTTAATAAACAAATGATTTTTATCAAATCTGTTGCAGGGACATTAAGTGTTCACTGTATTGACAACCTCCCAGAAGCTGCCATCTCGACGAATTTGTCCTTCACTGAGTACTTTCACAAATGTCACTCCTGACAGCGTGCACAGCAGCTATTTCAGTGGAACAGACACATATTGTTTGGAGCACAGTGGTAGTCTCGGCTTTGAGGCCTGTCATTATTTAGGGTTCTGCCTCTTGGATGGCTGCCTTTCTGGACGAAAATGAATCATCCCTTCTCACAGTGCTGCCCGGCACACTGATGCATGCCTGCTGCTGCAGCTCTGTCTGAAGACGTGGTTCCATAGGTCACATGTCATTTCTTTTTAACTCATACTCCTGAGGTGACCCCCACCTTCATCTGATGACATACAGGAGTGGCTCAAATGTCATGTTGTCAATCATCTTGCAGACATGCCTGTGTCAGGATGCCCAGTCTCATTGCTTCGGGACCTTCCCGCTGTTGATCTTCCCTTGCCATTTGCTGTTAAGCTCCATGCATAAGGGACTCTGGGAAAATTTCTTAAGAAGCTAAAGGACACATCAAGACGGATTCAAGTCTTAAAGTCAAAAATGGTTAGTTTTCTCAAGACTGTTGGTTGTAGGAGTTTCCTTAATCTAGGTTTTCCACTTCTTAGACTTTTTGTTAGTTGTCTGAAGGAAGAAGTAAGAGAGCATAATTTTGTAGCTGCTTTAAAACCACAGTGTCAGAGAACTTGAGTTTTGAAAAAGGTGTGTCATTGACTTCAACCTCCCATTCCCACTATGAGAAAACACAGAGAGACAATGAGAGAGAAAGGATGTGTACCATGGAAAAAACTAACAAAATAGCTGCAACATTCTCCATGAATTAGTTTGATTTGCCATTTGCAATCTTAATGAAAAATTTACAATTTTTACATTATTGTCCAAAAAATGCTGTTATGCCATATTTCAGAATTTATGTAGTAAATGATCTGAGTTTTATGGGCTATTTCTAATGTTTCTTCCAGATACCTTTGTTTTTCCTTCTGGATATTTAGACCCTATATTCAGATCTTCTGGGTTACATGTGATTTTCTTTCTTCCATTCAGTCTGTGCTAAATGTGTGACTGTGTGTGTGTGTGACATGTGATGTACGCTTGCATTCTCTTCTGAAATAGGTAGCTTACTTGTTTAACCAGTCTCTGCATTTTCATCTGTAAAATGGAACTATTAATATCATCATTCCCCTCCCAGAAGCCTAACACTGCCTTTAAAAAATACAAATTCTATAAAATTTGGATTAAATTGTATATATGTGTATATAGCCATCTATAATATTTAGAACAAATTTAAGAAATTAATACTAGCTCCAAATCTATGCCCCTGCACTTACCACTTGGCTCCAAAGGCACCCATACAATGTGATGTAAATACTGGGACTTTGTAACATGTTTTAATGTTGTTTCTAGAAGATTCTATTTTGCTATTAATGTAACCCCTAAATGTACTCAACTAAATGTACTCAACTGTTTTTATGAAAATAACTAGCGAGGCAGAAACTTGCCTTTTTATAACTCTCGGAATGATGATTCTGCAAATCTGTAAACCATTGGGAATATTACAAACAAGAAAATCCAAGAGATGGTTTTAGTACATTTGGATATATGCAAATCTAAATAATAGCAATATTAATTTCCTAATAAAATTCTCAAACTATAGAATTTATTCTTTCTTCTCCAATAAAATGTATGCGAAAATCATGTTTTTAAGAACCACATATAAATATTAGTTAATAATTAAAATTTCAAAAATTACCTTGCTAAACCATCTGAAACGCCTCTTATAATTATCTATCATTACAAAAGCTCATTAGTGTCCACAGTATGTTACTATCAAAAATACACTTTAAATAACTCTGTTACATGAATATTTAAACAAAAACTTCTTCAATTCTAAGTTGTTGGTGGGAAAATAGCTCACATGGCTTGGTTATGACTTATTCCTTAAAAACTATGGACTTCAAACTTTTCTTCTCTGATAAGCTCTGATACAGCAACAGGGGAGTACACACCCCACTCCTGTCTTTGATCATTTTAGCCTCTCTTTTCTAATTTTCTCTTGAACAAGAAAAATGAGAGGAAATGACTCATGTATCTTTGAAGATGGGAGAACAAACAAACATACAAAACAACACATGATAGATGTGAATTCCCGAAGTGGTAGAAATGGGTTATGATCGGCCTGGCTCTGACTGTTTTAGTCCTCATAGCCCTTTTACACAGGAAAATGCTTGAATTTAGCTATTGATTCTGGACCATGAAGCGACTTTGGTTTTAGCCAGAGCTGATGTGAACAAAAGAAAGAATGGAGGAAAAGGAAGAACAGTGAGTGGTCCACGGGAAACAACAGAGAGAGAAAGGAAGGGCATTTCCGAGTCCAGGGACAAAGCAAGGACCCCTTTTCCATATGCCGTGTTGTCCTGGAGCCTTGATATGGGGGTCCACAGTTGTGAGTCATTTGTGTTTGCCATTGTGACTATGCGTCAGGAGAAAGAGGACAGTTTGCTTACAGGGCCACCCCGGGGGCACCAGTTCTTGCTAGTATCTTCAAGTTTGACTGTACCCAGGTTTAAGTGGCATTTGTATACAAGAATAGTAAAGTGTTAAAGATGTCTTTGAAATTAAAATCAAAGTGGAACAATATTGTTAGCTTTACCTGCGCTCTCTCTCTCTCTCTCTCTCTCTCTCTCTGTATATATATACACATATATATATAGTCTTTACCCGGCACCTGGCATATATATATCTCCCATCTCACTGATTGTTTACTTGTACTTCAAGATCCTTCAGACCAAATGTCACCTGATTCACTCAGTCACCCTTTCATTCACTCACTCTACCATTCATGTACTCAGCCTGCAAGTGAGTAACCTGGAGTAGTTGTGTCTTAGTCTGTACAGGCTGCTATAAAAGGATACTACAGCTACAGACTGGGAATTTTATAAGGAGAAAACATTATTGTTCACAGTGCTGAATGCTGGAAGTCCAACATCAAGGCATCAGCAGATATTGTGTCTGATGAGGGCTTACTTCTCATAGACAGTGCCTTCTTGTTGCATCTTCACTTGGTACCAATATGTTCTTTTTTTTTTTTCTTTTTGTAACAGTAGGAAGCCCTTTAACTTCATGACCTAATCACCTTCCGAAGTCCATACCTCTTAACACTATCACCTTTGGGGCTAGGTATCAACACATGAATGTGGGGGAGGAGGACACAAACATTCACACTGTAGCAAGTTGCTAGTGTAAAAGTTGTTAGACTCACGAAGTCACTTGCGTTAAAACCCTGACAAATGGAGCCAGGGAAGGCCATGATGGAGGGTTCTCATTCAAGTATGCCTGATGATAAGAACTCTGCAAAAGGCTCTGCAAAAACCACAAGCTTACACAAAGGCCACTGCAACCTTACACAAAATAATATGTTTGCGAGGACATCTGTCCAGCAACTTCCTGTCCAACCTCCGACTGGTGCTCCCGTTGGTACCGATTCTTGCACTCAAGGATAATTATCCAAAAACAATTATATAATCCTCCTCATGTCTCCTTTTTAAACCCTCACCTTCCTTTGCTTCCCTGAATATGCCCATTGTATTCCCATTGCAATGCTTACTCTGGAATACATACCATTTTCTTTTCAGGAGCCTCTTTCTCTCTCTATTGTTTAGGGTTTTCATTAGGAATTCAAATGGGAAAATATACAGGCCTTTCTTTAAGGACATAAAAAACAACTAGGGAAGACAGACAAGTAAGTAATTAAAACAGTCCAATATGACATTTGTTTCAAGAATAGAGTGCTCATGGATGCAATAAGAATACTCAGGCGAGATAATCACACAGTGAACTATTGCTGGTCATTCTCCCCAGGGACACTCCAACACCATGCCCTGTTTCCCCACATCCTGTCCATGCCTCCAGGGAAGTATTTGCTGTGTCGTCTTTTAATCATCCATAGGATTGTTTCATTCAATGGACAATTAACCTCTTGAAAACACAAATTAAGTTTGGCCATTTTTTTATTGTCTCTACGCTGAGCACAGCTCCTAAACACATTTGGTAAATGAATAAATAATGCAAAAGACATTAGCTGGCCTCAGTTCCCTTCAGTTAATCCCATATGCCTCTTTAAAGCATTATTCTTTGAATCTTCCCTTCTCAAAATTGCTATACCTTTGACAAATGTGAAATGCAATGCATGGCACAAAATCCTTCATACTGTAGGCAAAATTCATGTACCTGGGCATCGTTCATAATTTCATCTCAGCAGAACACTGGAATTATTTCCAAAGAAACTGTTTGATTCTAGTCCCTATTACTTCTACATTGGGAGAGCTCAAATTAGGATAGAATTTAACATATGATGCAAAGACAAGCAGCCATGAAACATCTTTCTCTCTCATCACTAAGTCACTGCTGCTAAATTTATCGACCTGCTGCTCTAAGTCTGCCATCCCACAAACAAAGTAAAAAGGCACTAGTTAATCCACCCTATATTAGTTTCCTATTTCTGCTGTAGACAGCCTTACGGCTTATAACAACACAAAGATGTCATTATACAGTTCTGCACATCCAAAATTCAAACAGGTCTCAGTAGGGCTACATGCCTTTCTAGTGGCTCTAGGAGTCCATTCATTCTCTTGCCTTTTCTGGCTCTAGAGGTTGTCAGCATTCCTTGGCTCATGGCCCCCTTCCATCCTCAAAGCCACCCACAATGGTTGCTTGAGTCTTTCTCAAGCTGCACCATTCTCAAACTTACTGTTTTGCCTGTCTTTCACTCATAAGGACGTTTGTGACTACATCAGGACTGTCCAGACCATCCAGATGGTCTCCCCATCTCATGATATCTGATTAGCAATTTAATTCCATATGCATTTTTAATTTCCTTTTGCTATACAGCATAACATTTTCAGAGTCCAGAAATGGCGATGTGGATATTTTTGGGTAGGTGAGGCTATTCTGTCTACTATACCCCCTTTCTGTGCCTGATTAGGTATTATTTCCATGAAACCCTGTCTGGACTTCCGTAATATATAACTTCTCACCTGTGTCACCATTGTGTTGTTAGCAAGAGGAGAACAAGTTAGTTCTTAGCTTATGCCTAAAAGAAGATAAGAGGGGATCTCTAATAATATAATTTGATGCTGTCTTTTTATAAGATAATTGTTTATTCCAAACGAGAGGGCTGAGTTTGCACATGCTTGTGTATGCTTCCCCAGGACTGCCCCACATCTCCCCACATTCCCTGGGTGAGAGAAGCACTTTGTACTTTTGCTGATACTTTAGGTCTCTTAACCTTGAGTGTTTGACAAGAGTGTTTTTGGTCTTTCTCAGCTCCCATAGTCTTCCCATGTGTCCTCATGGGGCTTCAGGGTTGTTAACTGCTCCTGTCCTCACCTCCCCCACAGCAGCTCTGGTAGGCTCCTTCCCAGTGCGCTATCAGAACAAATGTGTCAGCACTTTGTACCAGATGGTTGCCTTCAACAGTGAACAAAGTTCCTTAATATATCACACAGACTTCAAGAAGTGCTGGGTGCACATCTCAAAGACCGGCTGGCTGCCCTGTGAAATACAGGCAAGGGAGAAACAATTGCTGCCCATGGATGCCTGTGGCAGAGCCAAGGCAGGAGTCTGCAGAGAGCCACGGCCACTGCCACGCCATCCTTTGCTGAATTCAGCCAAGAAAATGGCACATTGTGATGTGAAAGGATCCACGTCATAGCAAAACTGTAGAAGGCTAAACTTCCCTCTGGTTGTCATAATGAAAACTCACAACTAAATAAGAGATCCATTTTACCTAGCTGTTTAATTGTGTTTGACTTGGGGAAAATCTCTAGAATTTTGTTTTGTTTTGTTTTTTCTGTCACACAGGCTGGAGTGCAGAGGTGCAATTTCAGCTCACTGCAGCCTCTGTATCCTAGGCTCAAGTGATCCTCCCACCTCAGCCTCTGCATCCTAGCCTCAAGTGATCCTCCCATCTCCCATCCAAGGTTCAAGTGATCCTCCCGGCTCCTGAGGAGCTGGGACCACAGATGTGTGCCAACACACTCAGCTAATTTTTGTATTTTTGTAGAGACAGGTTTTCGCCATGTTGCCCAGACTGGTCTCAAACTCCTGAGCTCAAGAGATCTGCCCACCTCAGCCTCCAAAAGTGCACTAGACCTCTTTAACTTACATTTATCTAAGATGAAGAGATGGCTACCTTCTAAAGTTTTTGAGAAAAGATTTTGGAAAGTTGTTGGAAGGCGGTAGAACAACCAGCAAACACAAGAAACTGTTGCTCTGTTGTTTCTATCAAACATAAAACTGCCAGGCCTGATTACATTAATCTGAAGCTTGATATGAATTAGCCAGGGTTTCCCAATAAGGTGTTAAATTATTTCAAAATGTATGAGGGGATTTTGAAAAGTTTGTGGAGAATGGAATTAATAAATAAAAGGGAAAAATATAAACTTTATTTCTCAACATAAGCTTCATCACGTTCAAGACAGTTTTGTAAGCAATAATACCAGTGGAGCCTCCTGGGAATGAGTGATGTCAGCACAGTCTTTTTTACATTATTAACTGAAGAAAAGTGAGCACACTTTACAGATTTATGTTTTAAGATTCAGAAACAAAAAAGGAGCTGAAAGGAACTAAATTGGGACGGTAATGATTGGAGGAGGAGGCCTAATGATTTCCCATCAAACCTCTCACAAAATTGCCCTCGTTATATGAAAAGGATGAGCAGGAATATTGTCATGGTGGAAAAGGACTCTTAGGTAAAGCTTCCCAGGTGTTTTGCTGCAAAAGCTTTGGCTTTCTCAAGACACTCTCAGAATATGCAAATAGTATTGTTTTTGGCCCTCCAGAAAGTCAACAGCCAAAATAACTTACGCTTACAAAAAAAAAAAAAAAAAAAATCTGTTGCCATGACCTTTGCTCATGGATTGGTCTGCTTTTGCTTTGATGGGACCACTTCCACCTCTCAGTTGCCATTGCTTTGGTTGTGCTTTGTCTTCAGGATTGTACTGGTGAAGCCGTGTTTCATCTCCTGTTATAATTCTTCGAAGAAATGCTTCTGGATCTTGATCCCACTTGTTGAAAATTTCCGCTGAAAGTTCTCTTGTCTGCAGCTGATCTGGGTGAAATGGTTTTGGCACCTATTAATTGGAAAATTGGCTTAGCTATAATTTCTCAGTCAGAATTGTGTAAGCTGCACTAGTCGATCTGTCTATGGTGCTGGCTTGTGTTTGTGTTGTGAATCTTTAGTTCTCTTCATTTGGGGCATGGACAAGATGATTTTTTTTTTTTCTCACAAATTGATGAGAATGATTGACCAGTATGGGCTTCATTTTCAACATCATCTTGTCTCTTAAAACAAGTTACCCATTTGTAAACTGCTGATTTCCTTAGGGCATTGTCCTCGTAAACTTTGGGTAAAGCATCGATGATTTTACCATTTTTCCACTTTAGCATCACCATAAATTTATGTGTGTTCTTTAATTTTAGCAGAATTCATGTTGCTCTGATACGGTTTTTTTTTTAAACTGATGTCTTACCCTTCTTAGTGCCTCAAACTAGATCCTGCTTAGACATGTTATAACAAGTTAGTATGAGTTTATTCGGGTCCAAAACAATCTTAGAATCTCTTCTTAGTTTTTTCATAAAATGCATTTTTCACAAACTTTTTGAAGACCCCTCATGTGAATGATTTTGCACTGTCACAAAGAAAAGCAACGCACTGAATGTAATTGGTTGGGTCCCATTGGTTAGCTACACTGAAATTCACAGGACAGCCCTGTACAATAAAAAGTTTTTAAAGTTTTTTTTACTGGAAAATCAAATGTCCCATTAATATTCCTATTGGTGGATGATTGAGCATAAAACCTAATACTCTTTTGAAACGTAAAGTATTTTTTGCTGAGATTTAATATTTATGGGATTATTCAGAAATACAATTATCATGTAAGTTAAATAAAACATATACTTCGGCTCAGACTTTTACCAAAAGTTGTTTACAATTTCAGAAAATCATAGTATCAATAGCCACACAGCTCATGGTATGTCACCAATCCAACATACTTGTATCAATCTATATTTGTAATTGCAATATGCATGACATGTTTTTATATAAGGAAATCCTTATTTATACCTAACTTCAAAATGTCAAAAACAAAGAAAAATGGATTCTAATAAACTAAAAGCTGTCTTCTCTTGTAAATTTAGGTAGGTGTGAGCATACAACATGCCATGAATGCAGGTTATATTATCCATGCATTCTTTTACAATTATAGGTTAGTTCTATTACTGATTAAAATATGTTTTTTGAGAAGGAGAAAATTATAACACCCAAAGGAAAAAAATTTGGAATTAGGCAGAAATGAGATTTAAGTTAGATTTCCATATCTAAATCACTATTTTCTATGAGCTGTCATCGACCTCTTGAACCTATGTTTCTTAAAAATATAACAATTGGCCAGATGAGGTGGCTCACGCCTGTAACCCCAGCACTTTGGGAGGCCAAGGCCGGTAGATCATGAGGTCAGGAGATCGAGACCAACCTGGCTAACATAGTGAAACCCCATATCTACTAAAAAAAAAAAAAATTAGCCAGGCATGGTGGTGGGTGCCTGTAGTCCCAGCTACTTGGGAGGCTGAGGCAGGAGAATGGCGTGAACCCAGGAGGTGGAGCTTGCAGTGAGCCAAGATCATGCCACTGCACTCCAGCCTAGGTGACAGAGCAAGACTCTGTCTCAAAAAAAAAAAAAAAAAATATATATATATATATGGTAACTATTGTGGTAATGAGATAGAAATTATGATATACAGAAAATCTTGTTTTTAAAGTAGTTGGATTTATCCATATTTTTATTTATGATCTGTATTTATTAAGTCTTATTTAAGAAAATTATTCCAAGTACAAAGGGTTAAAGGTATTCTTATATATTGTTTTCAAAAGAATATTAACTTTTGCTATTTGCATTAAAACTCATGATCAACATGGAATTCAATTTTTATTGATCACATACTACTTGTACTATCTTTCTTAAAAAAAAAACTTCTTATTTTGAAAGAATTATAGACTTACAGAACAGTTACGAAACTAACACAGGTAGTTCACTTACTTTCTTCTTCAACCTTCCCCTAATGTTAACATATTATAAATCCATAGTATAATCATAACAACCAGAATATTGATGTCATTATAAAACGATTATCTAAAATCAAGACTACATTCAAATGCCAGTATGGAATAAATTTTTGCTTATCAATTGAGATGGGGTCTGTTTCTTGTTTCTTACTTGAATAGTCAATTGCTTTCCCTTTATTCTGTGTTAACTATTGTTCCTGCTGATATGACACAACAGCTCTGATATTTATCAGGTTTTCACATATGCATGAATCTGTTTCTGGAATATGTTTCTTTTATTTTCCACTGGTGTATTTATTGATCCCTACTTCAATACTGCCTATAAAATGCAATACAGCTTTACAACAAGTTCAATATATAATAGGACAAACCTTGTCTTGTGTGTTCTTCTTTTTCAAGGTGTGTCTTGGTTATTCCTGGTCCTTGATCTTTCCATATAATTTTGAAATATGAGATATATGGAATCTAAAGACCATAATAGGTACTCCATAATTATCTAAATAAAATATTGAGGATGAAATAAGTACACATACTTCCTGACTTAGGTTGGGGTTACATCCTGATAAACCCATTGTAAGTTGAAAATATTATAAGTTGAAAATGCATGTAATATACCTAACCTACTGACCATCGTAGCTTAGCTTACCCTACTTTAAACAAAATCAGAACACTTACTAGCCTAGAGTTGGGCAAAATCATTTGGCATCATTATCAGTTGTTTACCCTCATGATCATGTGAATGACTGGGAGCTAAGTATTTATTGCATATTCCTAGTCCAGGAAAAGATCAAAATTCAAAATTTGAAGTATGGGGTTTCTATTGAGTATGTATTGCTTTCACACTGTAATAAAGTCAAAAAATCATAACTCAAACCACCATAAGTTAAGGACAGTCTGTACAAGTGTATATTAATATTTAATTTTTCAGTGATTGCAATCATTACAAAACAGTGGATGTATATTAAATATTTCTTATAGTGTATTATATCTTCCACTGTGTATTATGTTTCATTTGACAACAAATTGTTTAGTTATCTAGTTTTATTACATCCTTCTGAAGTTTTTCAAAATCTCATAACTTATTCGCTAACCAAATATTTTGTATTTTCAACAACAGCACAGTAAACAACAGAAGTATAAAAATGAAAACAAGTCTTAATTTTAGACTAATCAGATATGACCCACTTAATTCTACGTAATATTTTTTTTAATCTAACCAGGTTTAGTTGTGTGCTGTCCTTTTATTAATGACAAGTCATTTTTTCAACACATAATGCTTAAACATTTAAACTTTATGGTCATTTTAACCTTTCTCTCATTTATTTACAATAATTTAATAATACTGACACTATGCTTTAATAAAACTGACACCAGTTTCTCAAAAACATTAGTTAATATCAACATTGAAAAATTGTATACATCTGCCCACATGAGGGTCATCGATGTAAAAAAAAACTTTATATAATTAATACATTGAATAAAAATATCAAAATGCAATGATATTTTGGCTTTCTCGTTTTTTAACCAAAAGGTATTTTTCAAAATATTTATTTGCATTACAGAATTTTAGGTGAAGTTTTTAATCTCATCTCAATATAATAAAGTATAACAATCATAAATGTACAGCTAAATGAATTTTCATAAAGTGAATACATTCTGATGACCATGAAATTTGAAAAATAGAAGATTACCAGCACCCAGAGCTATCCTCAGCATCTTTACTGCCCCTACTACATTTCCAAAGGAATCACCCTATTAATTCATAAACTATCAATGAGTTTTACCTTTTAAATATGTTTATTAATGACTTGATAATCTTATGTATGTGACTTCTTTTACTCAACTGTATATTTATGAGATTCATTGTTATTTGTTGTTGTCATATAATATATCACTGTGTGAATAGACCATCGATGTTTTTTTATTTTCTATTACTTTCTGAGAGAGGGTCTTGCTTTGTTTCCCAGGCTGGTGTGCAGTGGTGCAATCACAGCTCACTATAGCCTCAACCTCCCACGCTCAAGTAATTCTCTTCCCTCGGCCTCCTGAGTAGCTGAGACCACAGGTGTGCACCACTATGCGCAGCTAATTTTCATTTTTAGCAGAGCCAAGGTCTCGCTATGTTGACCAGGCTGGTCTTGAACTCCTGGGCTCAAGCACTTCTTCAGCTTCAGCCTCCCAAATTGCTGGGATTACAGGTGTGAGTCACCGTGTCCAGCCTAGGTCATTATTTATCTATTTGACAACTAGATTTTTACAATTTTTAGTTAGTAAGAATAGTTCTGCTATGAACATGCTTCTATATGTCTTTGGTCCAGATTACTGAAATTGTATTGGGTAAATTGCAGATTTCTGAGTAATAAGGCATAAATATATACAACTTTAGTTGATACAAAGTGTTAAACTATAAAACATCAGCTCCTATAAGAAGTCTGTGAAATGGTCAGTTACAACATAGCCATGCCAATCCTTCATATGTTGTCTTTTTCACTTTAGCAATCTTAAATATGGCATATTTAATCATCTTCAGTTCAAAATACTTTATCAACTCCCTTGTCATTTCTTTATTAATTTATGAGTTATTTACAAACATACTAATTATTTTTCTAACATTCAGAGCTCTACTTGCCTACTTTTTGATTTCGAGATTAATTTTACTGTTTTAGACATTGTTCTCTGAATGATTTTCATTCTTAGGTTGAAAGAGTTTTTGTGGTCCAGCATGTGGTCAATTCTATGCAGCGTTCTCCATATGTCAATCAGATCAAATTTACTGATATTTTTCAGATCTTTCAAATTCATACTGATTTTGTTTAATCTCATCTTCCTGTTGTATAATAATAAAGGTACATTAAAGGATCCCAACGTGGCTATGATATTTTTTCCTTTCTTTTAGTTCTATCGATCTTTATACTATGATGTAAAGGTATAGTGGTAGGTTCATTCAAATTCATAATTGATCTCTTTCTTGGTAAGGTGATACATAACTTTATAAAAGATTATTCTCCATGTTATACTAATTTTAATTCCCTTGTAGTATACTTTGATAGTGTTAAGCTATACCAGATTTCTTTGAGGTAGTGTTTGATTTGCTTATTTTTCCTTATTTCGAAGCTTTATGTGACGTTTGTATTTAAGAGTAGCTCTTGCAAGTTATATCTATCCGGAGATTTTTAATTTAGTCTGATAACTTTTACATTTTAATTGAAGTATTTAATCTATTTGCATCTACGTTTAAATTACTGACATTTCATTTAAGTCTCTGTGTTCCTTATGTTCTATATTCCTTTTATTCTTCCTTGCTTTGTTTTAGATGAAAAAAAATTCACATTTTTGTGGTGGTACAGGCCTGTAGTTCCAGCTACTTGGGAGACTGAGGTGGCAGGATCACTTGAGCCCAGGAGTTTGAAGTAGCAATGAGCTACTATCATGTCACTGCACTCCAGCATGGGTGACAGAGTGAGACCCTGTCTCTAAAAATAATAATAAAATAAAATAAAAATTTTTAATTACTTTTATTATATCATTCTATTCTTTCATTATTTTATTGGTTACCTTATTAGCATCCATAAGTTAGTAAAATCTAAAATATATATATGTGTGTATATATATATACACATAATATATATACACACACACGTGTATATATATACACATATATATACACACATACACACACATAAATATATATATATATCAGTGTTTTTTCTACATTCAGGGTTGAAATTTAGTAAATTTTAAATGTTTATGTTCTATGATTTTTGCCATTAAAGATTAAACATTAAACACAAACAAAATTATGATTGTTTTATATAGTCAATATTCATTTAGATTTACTTCATGTGTAACCTTTCCTTAGTTGTTAATTATCCCTGCCTTTCCATGGTACCCTTTTTCCTGAAGAAAAACTTCTAGTATTTCTTTAGGTACACTGCTGCGGGCAGCAAATTCTTCTGGTTTTGTTTTTCTAGAGAAGTATAAGTGTCCCCTTTACTTTTGGATTGTTTGTTTTAGGATGCTATGCCATATTTCCTTGTGTAAGTGCATGTATGTGCCACTACAATGGGATGTCCCATAAAAACTTACGGGCTCAGGAACAGGTCTAACATTCTCATCTTAATCTGCAATATGGGAAGAATTGCCAATGGTTGTTAATTTCTAAGTTAATAAGCCTATGTATATTGAGGAAAATTTAATTTTACTTCGAAAGTACCACTACAAAGTTCCTTTTATTATTTAAAACTAGAAGGTTTATCCACTTATAGTTCTTCTAAGTAAAATAACCAAATTTTATTTTCCTTTGTTTAGAGGACAAACCTTCCAATAGAAACAAACACATGATGAGTGTTTCAAGGCCATCTGTTCTCTGTCACAATGGCTCAAGTCTGCTGTTGTCATGTGAAAGCAGCCACAGACAAGACTTGAGCCAAGGGAGAGGCTGTGTTCCAGGGAAACATTAATACAAAAACAGGTCATGGGTCAGATTTACCCTCCAGACTTGGCTTTCAAGCCCTGGTCTAAGGCCCAGTGTCTAGAAAGGTCAATGAAGACAGATATTGCTTCTTTGCCATGTGCAACTGTTCACATCTATAGAGATGCAGAAAGATCATCTGGGAAGACGGAAAGTGGGGTCCAGATATCTTGTCTTTGATGTTCAAAACCATTTGTGCATTTTTACTGGAGTGGGAATATGAACAAGTGACAGAGGGTCAACCCTAAAGCTGATAAAGCTGAGAAAAATCTGTGTGGCAGACACCAAAACTTCTAAAGACACAATGATTGTACCATGTTGGCTATGTCTTGAGGAAAATGGCAGGTAAATACATAGCTTGTGATAGTATGATAGACTATCCATGCAATTAGTTTTCTTGTGTGCATGTTTTGTGTGTGTGTGTGTGTGTGCAGAATATGTTAACCTCATTTCTGATGCCCTTTCTGTATTACTTGTAAAACAGCTACTAGTAACACATTCTATTACTTTCTATTAGTTTTCCTCCAACTGAAATTTCTTCTCCATTCCCTCCATATAGGTAATGATTTCTGTGTTTTTCTTTATCTCATGTTCATTTGTTTTTCTTTCAACACTTAAAATACTTATGTTTGTCTTCTGTCATCTGAACTTTCTGATGAGATATCAGAACCATTTGAATTATTGTCCTCATGTGAAGTCCATCTTTTTCTCTAGCTGCTTTCAACATTTTCAATTTAATTTTGTTTTTGAGCAGTTTTATGATGATACATATATAGAGAGAGGTAGTGTCTTTGAATTTAACTTATGCAAGGCTTGCTGAGTTTTTCGAATCTCTAAATTTATGTCTTTACAAATTTGTTAATATTTTGGTCATTGGAAATTTTACCCTTATTTATTCTGCCCCATCATCCGCTCTTTCTCATACTATGAATAAACATACTTTAGAACTTTTGATGAATCTCTGGAATCTTATTCATGTATTACTTTTTTTAAATCCTATCTCTGCTCTTCAGATTGAACAATATCTATTTATTCATCTTCAATTTCTGACAGTCTACTTCACCATCTCTATTCTACTATTGAGCTCAATTTCATTTGGCTTATTTTCTAGTTGTCATTTTTTCTCCTAAAATTTCCTGTATTTTCATTAATTTCAGATGTCCTTTTCTTTAACCTATGGAGCACAGCTAATATAGGTGCTTGTAGGCTGCCATAACACATTACCACAGATCAGGTATCGTCAGACCAATTATTACCTGCTAAAAACCCCATGGCCAAATACAGTCATACTGTGGGTCAGGGCTTCAACATATGAATTTTTTGTGTGTGATGGGAGCATACTTCAGTCCATAGTAGTACTTTGTAGTTTTGTTCTACTAATTGTAACATCTCAGTCATACCAAGATTGGCATCAGTTAACTGATTTTTTTCCTTCATGAACGGAGTACATTATCTTGGTTCTTTGTATGTTGAGATATTTTGGATTGGATCCTGGACGTTGTGAATCTCACCTTGCATAGAAACTGAATTGACTTGTAATTTCCTGGAACATGATATTTACTGTTGGCAACCAATCAATCTAACTAGTATCAAATGTTGTTTTTTCTCACCTTAGGTGGGTGGTGTTTGAAATCTCAGTTTTTATTGTTGTTGTCACACTGGATTGGGTATGTCTCACACATGTTTGGTTCAGGGGTCAGCTTAAGGCTTGTGAAGATTCATAAGCAGAATTATGAAATCCTATTCCCCAGACCTCACAATTCTTGATCTTCCCTCTTAAACTCGACTTCTGGTACTTCTTTCCCTGGTTCTCTAATCTGAAACACAATGGGATCTTTGCACCACCACGTTACTTGGCAGAGGTCTGTCTTTGGGCAAAGCCATGGGAAGTGAAAAAATGAGAAAAATATCTCTGTTTGTGTCATTTGTCCCAAATGATGACCCTTTTACAGAATCTGCCTGCTTGTGTTTATTTTTCAGAGTCCTTAATCTGTCCAGAGATTATAGAGGTCATCAGGGAAGGGATAGGTAATAGGGACTTGTGCTGTTGGCAGTCACTGATTTTTTTTTTTTTTTTTGAAAGCTATTTTCACTGGCAATCAAATTCCAGTTTGATAATTATTTTATTTTAGAGTTTTAGATATGGCATTTTACCATCTTGTGCTTTTCACTCTTTCTGTTAAAAAGACAGCTGTCAGTCTTATTTTTGTTCCTTGAAGGAAGACGCATATTTTTTCCCTCTGGCTGCTTTCAAGATTTTTCTCTTTATTTTGGTCAATACATGTAGATGTATATTTATTTTCTTCTTTGGAATTTGTAATAGTCCTTGAATCTATGTCTTAATATTTTTGTCAGTTTTGGAACATTGTCTCCCATTATCTCTCCACATGTTTCTCATTATCTCTTTTCTACACAATTTCTAGGACTGCAGTTACAAATACTTCATAGTTTTCTCCGTGTCAAATATGGCTCTTGCATGCTTTACATTTTCCATTTTTTTTCTCTTTATGCTTTTGACAGTATGTTTTCTACTGACCCCTAATCCTTACTTCAACTGTAAATAAACTTTGAATTCACAAACTGTGAATAAATCCTTACTTCAACTTTGCAGTTAAAACAATTATTGATTGAATTCTTAATTTTGGCTTTAGAAGTTTCATCTGAAGGCTTGATATAGACTACAGGCAAAATTATCCCTATTTTCATGTCTTTTTATTGAATATGTTAATCAGAGTTATTTAAAGCCCATGTCTGATAAACTCAATATTTCTATCACTGGTTTCTCTTTTATTTTCTCTGAGTTCTGTCTCTTGCCATGCTTGTAATTGTATTTTATAGAATGTTGGACTTCATGCATCTTAAAAATGGAGAGTTTCTGGATGGTGCTTTTATTTTTTGGTAAGAGACTTAGCTGAGCTTAGCTTAGCTGAGCCAGTATTAAATGAGGGAGAAAATCACCCTAACGCCATCAGGACTTGTCCTGATTCTCAGTGGGAGTCTGTGTGAGTGCTGGTCCATTTCTGCTTCCCACTTCCTCCCGGAGTCCCACCCTCCAGGGTTGCCAACTGACAGGATACATGCTTCCCAGGGTCATTCCACATGACAATCCCTGAATTAAAATATGTATCTCTCCAGTGCCATGAGAATGTTGGTAATTTTATTGAGTATCTCACTCTCTTTGCTCCATGTTGGCAAAGCTGAAATGAAGTTTGTAAGTCAATGCCAAAAGTGATCGGTCCACTGTCCCATGTCTCTGTTTCCTTCAATGCCAGCAGACTTGGGCTTTCTTCTGGGCTAATTTTGTTTCTCTGTTTAGGCAACTGTAAATTGGCAAATATGGTGAAAGGAGAAGGTACATAAAATATGAACTCTCTTCAATGAGTTTTACGAAGGTACGTGAAATATTGAGCTCTCCTCAATGAGTTTTCTTTCTCTCCAGGATTTTGGTACCTCGAGTCCAGGGTGCTTTTGCATCTTTTGGATGCCTTTATGCAGATGAGATGATTTCCTGTGCCCGTATTGTATGCCGCTTTTCTCCAGCCTCCCATTATCCAGAGGATTTGCTGCAAACCAGACCTTCATAGCAGAAGTGAAACAGTGTGCTTGCATTACACTTTTATATTGGCAAACTATGCGTCACCTTTAGATCCATAACTTTTTAATTTACAAGGCACAAAGAAACTCAGAGGGATCATAAATTTATCAACTTGGTTTCATAGGTAAAATAGAAAAGGCTGGCTTAGTCAACACTACATTTTCGGCACTTACTGAAGGTGTGTTTATGAGATGTCCAAACAAATTTTCGTATGGTGCCTTTGGAGTTACTAATGTTCACTAGCTTCCTTTTATCTTCCTTCTTGTTGTTATCAATGATGCTATAATCTTCCCAGTGGTAGGTGATCATAAATCTCTAGGATGTGTCAATTACATATAGAATGGAGGGGACAATTCTCCAGTTCAAAAGAGAAATAGTGAACATGTGTTCCACCAGCATTGTCTGAAGAGGCATTACAGGGGAAGTGATGTTCTGGGTCAGAGGAGGGCAAGCACACATCCCTATCTCCAGAAGCATGAAAGCATTGACTCACAATTAGCAAACTGCCACTTCACATGATAAACGCCGCAGTAAAGGAGTGACTAGCACACCGTGGGAGGGAGTGATCCCCACAGAGGAGAAACTGACCAAGAGCCCTTGAAAATGCCCAAAGACTTCTCATGGAAGACCCCACGTAAGCAGAGGCTTAAATGGCACTTAGAGGTTTTTATCTGTTGGACAATTAAGGTAAAATGTTTTCAAGATAGAGGAAAGAGAATGTACATCATAACAGGAAGTAAATATGGGAAACAACAAGAGATTTGGTATGGCCAAAGCATAGGGTACTTAAATAAAAATGGGGTAGGATATAAAGTGTAAAAGATAGGCTCACAGTGTGTCTGCCATGATGGGTCATTTGGGCTTTACATAGCAAGCAATGGGGAAAAGATAAATGACTTAACCGGCAGTGTTACACGATAGGTGGCAGATCGCACTCATCTGCATCCACAAGTGACAGATTAAGAGTCATTTTGAGATGCTGTGAGGTTGCCTCAGCAGCCTACCCTCTTGATGCTAAAGAGTTTGAATTTATCAGAAAAGAGTGTTTTATGTTATACCAAAAACATGGTATAAAAACATGAATGAGAAAATAATTTATCTTCTCTGGTTAGGAAAAGATAGGAGATAGTCAATAGTGCCATAAGATTCAGATGACATATGACTAAAACCAATTTGCTAAAACAGCATTTACAAGTCATATTAAAAGAGAGGCGCTTTATGAACAAAGTCTGTTCATGATCCCACACCCAGCACACAACCAAAGAGTAAACAAACAGGCCCAGCATGTGACTTTAAATTCAAATGACTCAGCCGGGCACCGCGGTTCATGCCTGTATTCCCAGCACACTGAGAGGCTGAGGCGGGCAGATCACGAGGACAAGAGACGGAGACCATTCTGGCCGACATGATGAAACCTGTCTCTATTAAAAATACAGAAAATTAGCTGGGCATGGTGGTGTGTGCCTGTAGTCCCAGCTACTCAGGAGGCTGAGGCAAGAGAATCACTTGAACCTAGAAGGCGGAGGTTGCAGTGAGCTGAGATCATGCCACCGCACTCCAGCCTGGTGACAGAGCAAGACTGTCTATTAAAAAAAAAAAAAGTCAAATGGTTCAAAACGTGTTGGAAAAGTGGAAAATACACATAGAAGAATATAATCTCATAGTAAAAAACGGATACAAATAGAAAATTTAAAAACCAATATTAATTAAAAATCGCAGAACTGCACAGAAAACTTGATTGGAGCTGGACAAATGCCAAACATAACGAAGACTCATTATATATACTGGAATATTTTCAGAAACACAAATTATATTTGTGTACCTGAGAGTTTGCTTTATTTGGGAATTTGGTAAATTGACTTCTATGGAGGAAAAAATTCTTTTAAAAGATTTTAAAATTTGTATTATTCATCAAAACAAATCTTCACTTAACCCTAGATCTGGGTTAGGAACAATACCAAATGCTTACCCTTTGATGACAGGCAGCTGCTATACCCATATCAGCCCACCTACTTGGTTGTTATGCTAACTGAATCTAGTGAATGCCAATGCATTTAATGCAAATACTCATGTTGTTTTTGTTTTGATTCCATTTACTATGAAAAAAGCAAGTATGGCTTTTTCAATTTTCACCCATTTACAATCCGTGTAAGAAGAAATTGTGTGATAAGGAATATATTATTGTTTCTTCATGTTGGCCCTATCTCTATATAGTAATGATATCCAGGGTCAAAAATACAATGACATTTAGAAACTACCTCTTCCTCTTCAGTCAATTCAATTGGCAAACATTCATTTTCTTTTTTTTTTTTTTTTTTTTTTGAGACGGAGTCTCGCTCTGTCGCCCAGGCTGGAGTGCAGTGACCGGATCTCAGCTCACTGCAAGCTCCGCCTCCCGGGTTTATGCCATTCTCCTGCCTCAGCCTCCCGAGTAGCTGGGACTACAGGCGCCCACCACCTCGCCCGGCTAGTTTTCTGTATTTTTTAGTAGAGACGGGGTTTCACCGGGTTAGCCAGGATGGTCTCGATCTCCTGACCTCGTGATCCGCCCGTCTCGGCCTCCCAAAGTGCTAGGATTACAGGCTTGAGCCACCGCGCCCGGCCTCATTTTCATCACTGTATGTTCTAGCTACTGAATTTAAAAAATACACAAAATTTTTTCTTGCATAAGAGGAATGTTCATTAATCTCAATTTTATTTACATAAATAAGTCAGCAATGGAATCTGATTACCCCAGTGAAAAAAGAATCCACAATTTTAGTGTATTATAACTATCAAAGGATTTCTGCAGCATCATACCATATAACAGAATATTCAACAGGGTTTCCCAAGATTTTTGTTTTACTTTCTTCCACAACTTTTCTTTCTTTGGATGAGATAAAAATCAAATAATATTTTTTGGTCAAAATTTTTTTATACTATCGAAAACTGTATGATATAACATAGCACACGTTCTCTAATATAGAAAACTGTCTTGGTCTCATTGTAAAAGGGTCATAGAATTAATCACTTGGGTATGTGTCACCTGTGACCTAAGTCAACCGCAACTTAGAGTGACAATCCAGAAAATGTTTAGAGTTCTTAGCTGCTACGCTGGACAGGGCTGAAGTGTGTGCTATGGACTGAATGTTTGTGTCCTCCCTAAAGTCAGCTGTTGACGCTTAATTCACAATGTGATGGTACTTGGAGATGGGGCCCTTGGGAGATGAATAAATCATGAAGGTGGAGCCCTCATGAATGAGATTAGTGCCTCTTTAAAAGAGACCCCAAAGAGTTCTCTCGCCCCTTTTAACACTGTGAGTTTACAGTGAAGAGCCATCATGTAGGAAGCAGGAAGCAACCCTCACCAGATGCAGAATTTGCCAGCGTCTTACTCTTGGACTTCCCTGCCTCTGGACCTATGAGAAATACATTTCCACTGTTTATAAGGCACCTGGTCTATGGTACTTTCTAATAGCAACTCAAACTAGCAGTGTTCATTGTTTGAACAAAGAAAGGTGAGGGACATGATAGGACATGATTTAATATCTGTGCTTCCTGTAAAATGTGCACAATTTTGAGGGTCAGAAAAATTTGACAAAAAATCTTTTCCTGCACAATCTAGAACTGGCATTCCAATCGTAATATTTGTCTGAACCTGTTTATCCACAGCTTACTGGACATACAGAAGAATTTACAAAACAGGAAGACAAAACATCTTCTCCAATTATTATACCGAGTTTCACAGCATGTGATTTGCTCATTCAGATGCATTCAGCACCAGTCAAAATTGTTTCCTAAGCACTGGGCAGATGATCACTTGAATAGAGTAGTTTGCATCTATTAGTAACATCTTATGCCTTAGCTTCACCAGATATACATAAGAAGTAATACCACTCATTAAGAATGAAGAATTCCAGAGAAATCACTGTCCTAAGATTGTTTTTATTGCTATTGAATACTACACTGTTTGGTTATGCTGCCTTCAACAGCAACGACTAGAATACATTGGCATAAAGAGACTAGTTTTCAAGTAGCTCTCTGATGACAAGGCTTTAAATCCTGTTACCCTTAACTAAGCATCCTAAGCATCCATTTTAAGCCAAATGAGATAGAAAAGATAAACAGAACAACTACTCATAGCTTAGCACTCATAGCTGGAAAATGGGCATTTGGATTTCATGTTACAACAAAAATAAATGTGCAAACTAATGACGGTTTATAAGTGACTTAGATATATGTATCATAAGTATAATAATATATACCAAGGCTTAAGTATTATCATATCTATCAGAAACTATAAATCAAGTAGACTGTATGAGAGATACATATTTACTGCAATGGTGCCACCATTGAACAATGGAATTTAAAATTTTCTTCATAGGGCAGTTTAGCAGACACAATAGAAACCCATCTTATCACCATACGATTTTACCGTGTTCTGAGCATTAACTGTGCTATCAGTTTTTATTCTCTCCCATTCTGAAGACTTAAATGTGAATAAGTCACAATTGCTTTCAAGAACCATAAATATCATCTGATGTGGGTTGAATTCTGTCTCCCAAAAATATCTGTTGAAGTTCTAACCCCTGTTACCTGTATATGTTCCCTGATTTGGAAACAGGGTCTTTGCAGATATGATCAAGTTAAGAAGAGGTTGCTAGGGTGGGCCCTCATAGGAGGCCAAGGTGGGTGGATCACGAGGTAAAGAGATCGAGACCATCCTGGCCAACATGGTGAAACCCCATCTGTACTAAAAATACAACAATTAGCTGGGCATAGTGGTGCGTGCCTATAGTCCCAGCTACTCAGGAGGCTGAGGCAGGAGATCACTGGAACCCAGGAGGCAGAGGTACAGTGAGCTGAGATCGCATCACTGTACTCTAGCCTAGTGACAGAGCGAGACTCCATAAAAAAAAAAAAAAAAAAAAAAAAAAAAAAAAAAAAAAAAAAAAAAAAGCAGAAGACAGAGACCTGAAGAGAAGTGACAGTCAGTCATGTGACAACAGAGGTGCAAAGGTGGACATGAGGGTGATGCCTCTGTAACCAAGGCACTGGGGCTACCAGAAGCAGGCAAAGGAAAGAAAAAAAATCTTCTACTAGAGGTTTTGGAGGGATTGTGTCCGTGCTAAAAGCTTATTTTTTGTATTCTTAACCTCCAGAATGATGAGAAACTAAATTTCTATTGTTTTAAGGACCCAGTTTATGGCAGTTTGTTAAGGCAGCTTCATGAAACTGATACACCATCAAAGAAGTAACAGCCAAATATAGGCCAGAGGTTTCAAAAATGTTAGGAGAGTAAACAATAACACAATAACACAAATAAAGATATCCAACCCACCATTCCTCTGACTGATCCCCACCGACCCATTCCTGCTGTTCCTCAGAAATCAACTTAACAATCCACAAACATAATATGAAATTAAGAGAGAAAAATCACTTCAGCAAACTTGGAAAACACAGTCTCCGTACAATACTCTTTGAGCATGGTTTTTACTAAAGAACACTGAAGAACCGAGTACCAACTTGAATTTTTCCTGAATAAATGATGTAGCATTGACAAAAAAGAGAATGTATTTTCCTCCAGAGAAACAGACAAATAGGATAGAACTAGAGATAGACATTGACATCCACATAGACCTAGACATGGACATCAACATCAACATAAACCTTGACATAGACATAGACACATAGACATAGACAGACATAGACATAGAACAAGAGAGAAATAGATGGGATTGGCCTACACAGTTATGGAGGCTGAAGAGTCCCGCCATGCTGTCTGCAAGCTGAGAAACAAGGAAAGCTGGTGGTATAATTTGCTCCAAGCCTTAAGGCCTGAGAACCAGGGTTGGGTGGAGAAGAGGGCTTCTGAGCTAAGTTTCATAATCTGATGGCCTAAGACCAGGAGCTTCAATGTCCCAGGCAGGAGAATATTGATGTTCCAGCTCAAGGAGAGGGAGAGTAAATTCACTCATCCTCCCTTTGCCATTTTGTTCTATTTGGGCCCTCGATGGGTGGGATGATACCTGCCCACGTGGATGAGGGCAGATCTTCTTTACTCAGTGTACTGATTTAAATGCTAATCTCTTCCAAAAACACCCTCACAGACACATCCAGAAATAATGTTTTGTCAGTCATCTGGGCACGTCTTAGCCCAGACAAGTTTACACAAAACTAACCATCAAAACTATCATTACAGAATGTTTAAAAATGATTTGGGTGTTGTTTAGAAAATGAATAGTAGGGGACATGGATGAAAGCTGGACATCAGTCGGGATAATTCTAGTCTATTGAGACAGCATGGTCACTTTATCTTGGGTACTGGCAATAAAGCATAAGTGAAATGGATATTTTTTGGAAATATCCTTGGAGTTGCATTAATAGAACTTTCAAGGCTGAAGAAGAGATAGCTGTCAGAGGTAATTCCCAGGTTTGGCTTGAACAACTGAGTCCATGTAGGCATTATTTCTTGTTGGAGGTGCCAGTTTTCTAGGGGATAAACAATGGCACAAACACGGTTCAAGTAAAGAAAGTTGGTTCTTGGCATAGTGGCCTCACCAGATAAACAATACCCTTTGTTGAAATAAAATCAAAATGTTGACATTTCCCTGAAATCCAACTCTCTCAACTCTTATCATTTATCTCTTCCCCCAGCATAAGATCCAAGAAAAAATATCTAATAGCATTCAAATGAACTGTGAGGGAACACCCTCACTTTCAATTTTAGAAATCACTAGCATCAATTATTGGCCTCTCTTTGATCAATGATTAGAATGAAAAAACAGCATGAGTCCTGTGAAATTACTTTATAATATAAAGATGGAATCAACCAGCACTAAGGAAATAGAGTAAATTAGATTTCTACATTTTTAAAAATAAAAATATTTTAGATAGCATGTTTTGAATTTCTCTAAAAATTAAATAAAACAAAAACACTATGAAACAAAATATACACATTAGTAAATATTAAAATAACAATTTTAAAGGAAAACAGAAATTGCCCAAGTTAAATAAAATAAGTGAAATTAATCATGTCATAAGATAATTCAGAGGACATTAAAAATAAAGAGGGGGCCTCCCCGCCCCTCCCGCAACGCTCGACCCCAGGGTTCCCCCGGCTCGTCTGCCCGCCATGGCCGACAAGGAAGCAGCGTTCGACGACGCAGTGGAAGAACGAGTGATCAACGAGGAATACAAAATATGGAAAAAGAACACCCCTTTTCTTTATGATTTGGTGATGACCCATGCTCTGGAGTGGCCCAGCCTAACTGCCCAGTGGCTTCCAGATGTAACAAGACCAGAAGGGAAGGATTTCAGCATTCATCGACTTGTCCTGGGGACACACACATCGGATGAACAAAACCATCTTGTTATAGCCAGTGTGCAACTCCCTAATGATGATGCTCAGTTTGATGCGTCACACTACGACAGTGAGAAAGGAGAATTTGGAGGTTTTGGTTCAGTTAGTGGAAAAATTGAAATAGAAATCAAGATCAACCATGAAGGAGAAGTAAACAGGGCCCGTTATATGCCCCAGAACCCTTGTATCATCGCAACAAAGACTCCTTCCAGTGATGTTCTTGTCTTTGACTATACAAAACATCCTTCTAAACCAGATCCTTCTGGAGAGTGCAACCCAAACTTGCGTCTCCGTGGACATCAAAAGGAAGGCTATGGGCTTTCTTGGAACCCAAATCTCAGTGGGCACTTACTTAGTGCTTCAGATGACCACACCATCTGCCTGTGGGACATCAGTGCCGTTCCAAAGGAGGGAAAAGTGGTGGATGCAAAGACCATCTTTACAGGGCATATGGCAGTAGTAGAAGATGTTTCCTGGCATCTGCTCCATGAGTCTCTGTTTGGGTCAGTTGCTGATGATCAGAAACTTATGATTTGGGATACTCGTTCAAACAATACTTCCAAACCAAGCCACTCAGTCGACGCTCACACTGCTGAAGTGAACTGCCTTTCTTTCAATCCTTATAGTGAGTTCATTCTTGCCACAGGATCAGCTGACAAGACTGTTGCCTTGTGGGATCTGAGAAATCTGAAACTTAAGTTGCATTCCTTTGAGTCACATAAGGATGAAATATTCCAGGTTCAGTGGTCACCTCACAATGAGACTATTTTGGCTTCCAGTGGTACTGATCGCAGACTGAATGTCTGGGATTTAAGTAAAATTGGAGAAGAACAATCCCCGGAAGATGCAGAAGACGGGCCACCAGAGTTGTTGTTTATTCATGGTGGTCACACTGCCAAGATATCTGATTTCTCCTGGAATCCTAATGAACCTTGGGTGATTTGTTCTGTATCAGAAGACAATATCATGCAAGTGTGGCAAATGGCAGAGAACATTTATAATGATGAAGACCCTGAAGGAAGCGTGGATCCAGAAGGACAAGGGTCCTAGATATGTCTTTACTTCTTGTGATTTTAGACTCCCCTTTTTTCTTCTCAACCCTGAGAGTGATTTAACACTGGTTTTGAGACAGACTTTGTTCAGCTATCCCTCTATATAATAGGTACCACCAATAATGCTATTAGCCCAAACAGTGGGTGTTTTCTAAACATTAATGGGGGGGCTTGATTCAGCAAAGCCACAAACTTAACGTTGAAATTTTCTTCAGGAATTTTCTAGTAACCCAGGTCTAAAGTAGCTACAGAAGGGGGAATATTATGTGTGATTATTTTTCTTCTTATGCTATATATCCCCAAGTTTTTCAGACTCATTTAAGTAAAAGCTAGAGTGAGTAAGGAATAGAGCCAAATGAGGTAGGTGTCTGAGCCATGAAGTATAAATACTGAAAGATGTCACTTTTATTCAGGAAATAGGGGAGATTCAAGTCATATAGATTCCTACTCGAAAATCTTGACACCTGACTTTCCAGGATGCACATTTTCATATGTAGACCAGTTTCCTCTTGGTTTCCTCAGTTAAGTCAAAACTACATGTTCCTCTTTCCCCATATATTCATATATTTTTGCTCGTTAGTGTATTTCTTCAGCTGTTTTCATGTTGTTTCTTTCCTGTCTGTGAAATGGTGTGTTTTTTGTTGTTGTTGTTTTTTTTAACTTGGGACCACCAAGTTGTAAAGATGTATGTTTTTACCTGACAGTTACACCACAGGCAGACTGTCAAGTTGAGAAGAGTGAATCAATAACTTGTATTTGTTTTAAAAATTAAATTAATCCTTGATAAGAGTTCCTTTTTTTTAGGAGTTAGTCCTTGACCACTAGTTTGATGCCATCTCCATTTTGGGTGACCTGTTTCACCAGCAGGCCTGTTACTCTCCATGACTAACTGTGTAAGTGCTTAAAATGGAATAAATTGCTTTTCTACATAAAAAAATAATAATAATAAAAAAATAAAAATAAAGAGGGAATTTATTAACGCAGAAAAATAAATCAGAGATGAAGCGATCATGTATGCCTATAATTCCAAGGAGAAGAAATATAAATAAAGAAGACGATAGATATAAAAAACAAATAATAGAATATGTTTATATACGTATAATGCCTGCAGAAAAATTTCAGACTAATAAAGAACAGTACATGCAATAGATATAATGAAATACGATAAAGGAAACGTATCTGGAAAGTCCTTGTCAGGCTAAAGCAAGCCATACACTTACATTTAGAAAGGGTTGACTTTATACCTAGTCAAAAATGGATAAAATCACTGAAATCTGACAATTAAAAATATTTTGTAAAATATTCTCAAAGAAAAAAACCAGCAGGCCATCCTGCTACTTCTCTTCAGTAAATAGAAATGCCGAAAGGCAGTGAAACAGACAGCCCCAGGATTCAGGAAGACAAAGCTTCACTAGGTTCAAGGCTGCCTCTAGTGCAGAGTGCAGGCTTGGCCATGGGGACAGGAAGGGTTTCAGCCCCTATGATCCCCTCAGCAGGTATCACTGTGCCAGGAACAGGTGCTATTTATTCCAGCTTCAACTATATTTATCAGAAAACAAGAAACACTGAAAACACATTACTAAATGCTTCTCTCTAACAGTTTAAGAAGAACTGAATATACTCAGTAAACAAGAAAAAAGAAAATAATGAATTAAGAATAAAAATACAGAGAATAAAAACACTGGAGTAGGTCATCTAAACCAAAAGCTAATTATTTGGAGAGATCAATAAGATAAAATTCTGAGACAAATAATCAAGGAAAGAAAAAGAATGATGAAAACTGACAAACTATAGAACCAAATAAGATGGGTTGTATAATAATTTTATACTGTAGAAGTAAAGATGAAATTATTAGCAAAAACACCCAAGTGGATATGAACCAGAATGCCAGCTATAAACCTCACCTTACAACACGGAATAGAGAAGGAGATGTGTGGGTGGGTGGACGGGATGCAGAACTCTGTTTGCACCAGCTCCCAATCCTAGCAGGCTTCAAGCTCTGTGCTTTCTCGGGCTGTTTCCTGGCTAGTGTCTACCTCACATTGAGCAGGACAGGGATTCCCCTGGATAAGGTGGAGGAAGGAAAAGAGCTCCACGTGGCAATTCCTCGGCCCCTTCCTGGCTAAGGCAGGTGCCCGTCTTTGTTTTTGGTTGCTAACCTCACAGAGAGCACTGATCCCCCCAACCTTCACACACCTACCCACCTTATGGCACCTGGCTCCACTGAGCTCTCTCTTGACTTTTTAGACATGTTTTGTTTTGAAATAATTATAAACGTAATAGAAGTTCCATAAATAGTACACGGTCCCACCCATCTTCCTTCAATTGTGACATCTTATAACTTAATAGTACAATCATCAAAACCAAAAGTTAATTTTGATTCATTATTCCTAACTAGGCTATAAATCATATTCAATTACCACCATTTTCTAAACATGCATCTGTGAGTTTCGGGGACATTCTGTGTAATTTTATCACATGCAGACATTTGCGTCCATCCCCACAATTCGCCCTTCATTGTTGTATGAGTTTCTCTAGTCATTCAAGCTCTCTCTTGCTTTTTTATCAGTGAAAGTTTCATTTTGGGGAGAATCTCAAAAGCCGATGTAACATTAATGTCTTAGTAGAATCTAGAAGACATTAAAATTCACTATTGTATTAAAAGTCCAGCGAATTACATAAGAAAAGAAATAAAATTAAGTACAAAGATTTAAACACAAGAGAAAAATGGCAAACAACTCCAGACAATTTTCTAGGTAGTTTCACAGACAACCTAGAAAATTCAGAAGAATCCACTGAAAAACCAGAGTTTAAATAAAACAGCCTATGGAAAATGAAAATATAGTCACATATCACTTAACGACACAGGTGTCATTTGAGAATCCTTGTGTGAATATCATAGAGTGTAGTTACACAAACCTACACGGTTTAATCTACGACACACTTAGGCTAAGTGTTAGAGTTTGTTTCTCTTGGGTTGTAAACCTGAACAGCATGTTACTTTTCTGAATACAGTAGGCAATTGTAACACAACAGTATTTGTGTATCTAAACATACCTAAATATCAAAAAGGTACAGTAAAATTATGGCACAAAAGATTACAAATGGTATGCCTGTATAGGGCGCAGGAATAAAGCTTGCAGGACTGGAAGGTTCTCTGGGTGAGTCATTGAGTGAGTGATGGATGCATGTGAAGACCTCATACATTACCATACACTACCGTAGACTTTATAAACACTGTACTCTTAGTCTACACTGAACTAAAAAGAAATTATTTCTTCAATAATAAATTAACCTTAGCTTAGTGTAATTGTTTTACTTTGCAGACTTTCTAATTGTCTTTTTAAGTTTCATGATCACACTTAGTTTAAAACATAAACACATTGTATAGCTGTACAAATATATTTTCTTTCTTTATATCATTATTGGAAAAGCTCTTTTATATTTTTACTTTTTTACTTTTAATTTTTTTAAATACAATCTAAGACACAAATGCACACATTAGCTTACACCTAGGGTGAGGATCATCAATATCACTGTCTTCCACCACCACATCTTGTCCCACTAGAATATCTTCAGGCATGGAGCTGTCATCTCCTATGATCACAGTGCCTTCCAGATACCTCTGGAAGGACCTGCCCGAGGCTGCCTAACAGTTAACATTGTTTCAGTAAGTAGCAGGAGTACATTCTAAGTTAATGATAAAAATATAGTGTGGTAAATAAATAAACCAGTAGCAGTCACCTATTATCATGCACTGTATGCAATTGTATGTGCTATATTCCTATCCAACTGGCAGCACTGTAGGTTTGTTTACAGCAACGTCACTGCAAGCCCTTGTTGTGTTGCACTATGATGTTATCATGTCCATGACATCACAAGGTGATAGGAATTTTTCAGCTAGATTATAATCTACTGGAACCACCATCATATATGCAGCCCATTGTCAACCTGAAATATCATTAGGTGGTACATAGCTGAATAAATATCTAATACATCAGCAAACACAAATTAGAAAATATTGACGTAAAATATTAAAGTAACAAAATAAAATACCTAGGGAAACTATAAAAACTATAAAACTCTAGAAAGGATTTAAGAAAAAAATTAAAAATTCTACTAAGGAAATAAAGGTTACCCAAATTACTAGAGATATTATATCCATGAATTGAATATTCAATATGAATATATACCATCTCTCCAAAATTAACCCATAAGTACAGCATAGTCATAGACAAATCTTTAAAATGACTTTTTATAGACCCTGACAAAACAGTCATAAAATTTATATAATGCAATATATGCACAAAAAGAGCCAAGACTATTATGGAAAATAAAAAAGGAAGAGCTTTCCTTCAGAATATCGAAACTTACTTTATATTTCAAGTTACTACGAGAGTGTAGGATTTGTATTAAATGAATAGATGAATGGACTAGAACTAATGATATAAAAACAAATATATACATATGTATTATACACACACACACATATATCTTATGTATCTATATGTATATTCATGAAGTTGGAAAGGGAGGAAAGGGCTTATAAAGAAGTCTCCAGAACAAAACCTAGCAAAGACTGATAAATGTTCTTCATCAAAATTAGGTACTTTTAAATGTACTTAAAAGTAAAGTTAGAGGATAAAGAAAAGACATTTAGAAATTATGTTCTACATATGTAACAAGGAAATAATATTAGTAAAAATTAATAAAAAACTACAAATTAATTTTTAAATGACCACTCAAAAAAATAAACACAGGAAAGTAACAATAATAAAAATTAAATATTTGATAATAAATGAAAAGCTCTTGAACATCACTAGTATTACAGAATATGAAAACTAAACTACAGTTAAAATTTTCACCCATTCAGTTGTCAAAGTTTATAGTTTTATAATATCTTAGTTGGCAAGCCTGTGGAAATGTATATCCTTACACACTCATGGCTGACTCTCACTTCATATAGTTCTTGAAAATAAATAAACCCTGCCCACCTAGAATTCTATATTCAATTTCTTCATTAAGTAGGGCAAGGATACTTACATGTGTCACCCAAAAAAATAAAAACAAAAAAAAACCAAAAAAACAAACAAAGACAAGAGCAGAATAATATTAGAGTATTAACACAGATTATATATTGGTATTTATTTAAATTACCTAAATACAAATTGAAACTATCCTACTCAAATTAAAGTTAATATTTTGTTAAAAAACAGAAACTGTTTTCTAAAGAAATTCTTTGAAAGAACACCTGTGTCAATAAGCATATGTCTAAAACATATAAGCACTTACAACTCAATGTACTTATATTTTTTATGTTAATTCCTGTATTATACCTAAGAAGTAAAGGTTAATAATTTGTCTCGTAACTGCATCACTTTAGGCTGCAATGTCTACAACTGATGCATGATTATATTTTTTAGTAATTTCTTGGGAAAGCAAAACAAAAAGTCAGTACAAATACTTTTCGAAATGATTACTTTTGTTGTTGAATAGAAAGAAAGTAAAATGAAAGAGATTGCAGTTTAGGGGAAGAGAAGAGGCTGGAATGGAAGCTTGATTAGTTAAAGTATTTTAAAGAAATTTAAAATCCACCTGGCACTCAGATATAAAAAGCAATGGAGATTGAGCTGCTGCACTGACATTTCTTTCTGGATTGCAGAGGATTGTAATGACTCATACTTCATTGCTATGCCAGCCTATCTTTCTGGCACAAGCCTTCATTAAGGTTACAACAAATGTAAAAGCAAACTGCAAAGCGCATGTCAGTGTAGCACTGGCAAGTTTTAGTGACCTGTCACGGTGACATAAACCCCAATATGCCCACCTGAAAGCTCCACAAGTAAAGGTGCCTAATGATAGGGACTTCAGGACAAATGTATACCGAAATGAAATTGGAAGTCGCTCTAATGTTACCTGGAAGCATGGTGGTTACCCTCACACGCATTAATGTGACACAAAGGATGCCTTAGTAACCAGGCACAGTGAAATATAATTGGCAAAGTAAACGATTTTAATAGAGCATATAAAAATGTGTGTGTGGAGACAGATAGGGACTGTCCCTTCTATGCAATTTTCTAGTAATGGTAGTTGTGTGTGTGTTAAATGAAAGCGTGGGTGAGTTCAAGTCAGTCTTTCTAGAAGAGCAGCAATATCAAATAGAAAACAATCATCAAATACTAGTATGTGTTTTAAAATGAATTTTTCACATACAGATGTTGGCAGGTTGAGAGTCAAGATTTATTCTAAGGACTGGAGCAAACTGAAAGTTGCTAGAAATGTATTCCTAATTCTGCTGTATTATGATACTATACTGTTCTCTGTGAGAGAACACACATGTATGCTGCATGTGTGTGTGCACTTACACATGTATGTGTGTGCAGTCTGTGCATATGCATGTGTGTGTGTGTGTGTGTGAGCACATACTTGTCCATCAAGAAGAGAAAGGAACAACGGATGAATAAAGAAAACCAGGAATGTTATTGTCTCACATTTTTCATATTGCTCATCAGTGGTGGCTCCTAAGTTTCTACCAAGGAAACCTGAAAGAGAAAATATCGGTGGGACTCTCGGTGACCCAGCATATCACGTGTTTCTTAGATGGAGTGTCTGTAGGATAGTTTGAGGAGCTAATTGAGATTTCATGGTGGCTGCAGCCTTCCAATGCCCTCCTTTGCACCAACATTGCTGCTGATGTCTGACATTCTTAGTACTTCAAGCTAATGTGACATAAATGACCATGAAGCTTGATAACCAGGATATGAATAAAATCTCTCACAGAATGATGATAGACGTTAAATGAGACTATAGTGGTGAGAAATGTCAAAGAGTACCTGGTAACAAGTAAGCACTCAATACACGCCCCCTGTTATCATTCCAATTGCATAGTAAAAGTGCCCCTCAATATCCCCAGAAGATTGGTTCCAGGACCCCTCTCAGACACAAAAAAAATCCATGGATGCTCATAACCCTGATATAAAATAGGTACCACCTGCATATAACCTACGCACACCCTCCTGTATACTTTCAATCATCTCTAGATTATGTGTTATTGCTAATACAATGTAAATGCTATATGAAGGGTTGTTATCCTGTATTTCTGAAGAATAATGACAAGGAAAATGTCTGTACCTGTTCAGTACAGACAAATCTTTTTTTCAGCTATAAGGTTGGCTGAATTCATGGATGTGGAAACCAGTAATAGGGAGAGTCTGTTCTAATAGCTTAAAAAATGCACCAGAGTTCCACATACAAATTTTACTATCTTTTCAGGCATCTCATCGGAAGGCATCAAACTTATTCCAGCAAGATGTCATTGTTTTTTCCAATATCATTAAAGCACTTTGAATTCTTCGTTTTGAATAGCTTTTAAAACCTGCAAAATTTGATTTGAACATTCTTAATCATGGCAATTCACTGATAGGCATGATTTCTGGTTTTATTTTTATTGCTCCACTAAAGGACAAATGTAGTAAGTGGAAGGGACAGTGGGAGACACATTGATGAGTCAACACATTCATTGTCCAGTTTCCCGAAAGGATGATAATTCAGAGGCCAGAATGAATGAGATAACTAACAAAGTCGCCCCTTTTCTGATAAAAATTAAGGGGATAATAACTTGTATTTTATGGCTTACATACCGCCTATGATGCATTTCCAAAGAAGAATTGCAAAAGTGTGTTAATCTGAAAAATATACTCATTTGGAAGAATACAATCTGTAAATCTGTTTATAAAATTAAAAATAAAGCATCAACTCACAGAATTGTGGAGTTTATGACTAAGTGAACTCCCTGATTAGAATGCCTTTGATACATGTGCTATCTGCTTGTGTTTGCACAGCGGAGAGTTCACAGCCTTACAGAAAACCCTCATACGTATTGGCTTTCACCTTCTCAACTGAGTGTAGTTTCAAATCTGTACGTAAGAGCCCTTTTATCCACTGTCTATCAATATTTGTGGCTTACTTTGTCACTACTTTTACCTCAGTGTAATCAATTTGCCTACTTCATTACTTGTTATCTGTTAGAGCAGGGGCTGTGTCCCGTGTCCACTAGACACAGGATTTAGAAAGGTATTTGAGGGAAAAAAATAAGTATACAAAACACTTTTCAGTAAACAGCTTAGAGGAGGGTAAGGCTGGATACAAAGTTCCAGATAGACATTGAGGAAGTGAAGGTGAAAACTGTTTTACAGGAGGAAACAGTAGTAGGGCGCACAGAGGGAATTCAAGTGAAAGCAGGTAAGGAGGCAGCAGGGGCGAGACAGGGGTTGCTTGGATTTATGCAGGGGAAGGAGGCAGAATCCCCACATCCCTCGCAGTTTCCAACTTGCCTACCTGGGAATTTTTGCATCCACCTATAATGCGAAGAACGGAGCAAATGTATCTCCGTGGACTCACAGGAGAAAAGACCAAGCGTTTTTCATCTTGCACAGCAAGATCCAGTAGTAAGCACAGCACACAGTAAGCAAAGAATTGCCTATGAGTAGTGCACCTACATAAACCATGAAAACAGGCATAGGATAGCATTTGGAAAAAAGGTAGAGAAAAAGATAATTCGAGGAAATGATTTCATGGATGTGTACTGGAAGCCACATGACCAAATAACGATGCTAAAGAAGACTTTCCTAGTAATTTCATGTTACATTTTTACAGAAGACAGATAAGGAGGTGATAGAACATCATAGACACTCTGATATCTAGTTTGTTTTTGTTTTTGTTTTCTGAGACAGTCTTGCTCTGTCATCCAGGCTGGATGGTGGTGGCAAGATCTTGGCTCACTGCAACCTCCGCCCCCTGGGTTCAAGCAATTCTCCTGCCTCGGCCTCCTTAGTAGCTGGGATTACAGGCATGCACCACCACCGCAGGCTAATTTTTATATTTTTAGTAGAGATGGGGTTTCACCATGTTGGTCAGGCTGGTCATGAACTCTTGACCTCAAGTGATCTGCCCACCTCAGCCTCCCAAAGTGCTCAGATTATAGGCGTGTGTGACTGCACCCGGCCAGATATGTTTTAATTCAGGTTTTTGAGGTATGATTTTCATAGAGCAAATGTTTTCCTTTCCAGTTCTAGTCTGTAAATATTGACAAATACTTATGTACAAAATAATGTAACCACCACCACAGTCATAAGACATTTTCTTTGTCTTTATTTTCCAGCAATTGTAATGTATCTTGACATGGGTTCCTCTAGGTTGATCACATTTTGGATTTGCTCAGCTTCTTTATTATGTGGGTTTTATCTTTCATAATATTTGGGATGTATTTGACCATCATTGTTACAAGTACTCTTTCGGCTCCACTCTCTTCCTCCTAGAATTCTTGAACTCTGATGACACAAATGTTATTGTCCCACAGGTCATTCTTTTTTTCAGTTTCTTTTCTCTCTGTGGTTTAGAATGCATCCCAGGTAGGGGTCTTGTTGTGGTGGGGTCCCTCTTGTCAGTGCCCAACATAGCAGGACCCCGGGATGTTGGAGCAGAATCTCAGGCTCAGCGGAGACACAGAGAGGTTCCCTTGCCTATGCACTGCCAGTGATGCTTCAGGTTGAAGCCCCACACTTGTCATGCTGTGCTCCTCCGGTCTTGTTGTCAGGACTCCAATTTGACCTGGGTGATGAATAATCCTACACAGGATACATTCTGTGGTCAAGTGCAGGTCAATGTTATCAGGTGTATTAGTTTGTTTCCACATTGCTATAAAGAAATACCCAAAGCAGGCCGGGCGCGGTAGCTCACGCCTGTAATCTCAGCACTTTGGGAGGCCAAGGTGGGTGGATCACGAGGTCAACAGATCAAGACCATCCTGGCCAACATGGTGAATCCCTGTCTCTACTAAAAATACAAAAAATTAGCCGGGCGTGGTGGCAGGCACCTGTAATCCCAGCTACTTGGGAGGCTGAGGCAGGAGAATCGCTTGAATCTGGGAGGCAGAGGTTGAAGTGAGCCAAGATTGCACCACTGTACTCCAGCCTGGGCAAAAAGAGCAAAACTCCATCTCCAAAAAAAAAAGAAAGAAAGAAAGAAAAAAGAAATACCCCAAACTGAATAATTTATAAAAGAAAGAGGTTTAATCAACTCACAGTTATGCATTGTTTGGGAGGCCTCAGAAAACTTACAATCATGGCAGAAGGCAAAGGTAAAGTAGGCACCTTCTTCACAGGGTGGCAGGATGGAGTGAGTGCAAGCAGGGGAAATGCCAGATGCTTATAAAACCACCAGATGTGAGAACTCACTCACAATCATGGGAACAACAAGGGGAAACCACCCCCATGATCCAATTACTTCTACCTGGTCTTGCCCTTGAAACGTGGGGATTATGGGGAGTACAATTCAAGACGAAATTTGGTGGGGTCACAGAGCCAAACCACATCACCAGGTCAGGGCCATTTTCTACTGTTAGGTGGGGGTCTTAACAAGACCAACCACTATGCATTTCCTCCTGTCTTGGTATATCTAACCAGTTCACTTTTCTCTTTCCACCTTTCACAGCTCTTATTTGGTTGTCTCTTAGGAGATCTTGAATTACAGCTGCATGTTGCAAGAGGAGAGAATCAGCAAACTTGAAGACAGGACAATTGAGATTACTGAGTCTGAAATAGAAAAAAGAGATTGAAGAAAAGTTAACAGACGGTGTGAGGCACCAACATAGGCACTGTGGGAATCCCAGAAGGATAAAACAGAAAGAAAGAAAATGGAGATTACTTGAAGAAATAATGGTTTAAAACTTCCCAAACTTTATGAAAGACATAAATGTAAACATTCATGAAGCTCCACAAACTCCAAACAGGATGCACTCAAAGAGAACCACACAGGCCAGGTGTGGTGGCTCATGCCTGTAATCCCAGCACTTTGGGAGGCTGAAGCAAGTGGATTGCTTGAGCTCAGTAGTTCAACACCAGCCTGGGCAACATGGCAATACCTTGTCTTTACAAAAAATTCAGAAATTAGCCAGGTATGGTGGCACACACTTGTAGTCCCAGTTACACGGGAGGCTGATAGGCTGGAGGATCACTTGAGCTCCAAAGGCAGAGGGTGCAGCGAGCCAAGGTCATGCCACTGCACTCTAGCATGAATGACAGAGTGAGGCTTGGTCTCAAAAAAAAAAAAAAAAAGAGACAAATACACCAAGACATATTATGATCACACCATCAAAAGACAAAGAATTTGGAAAGTAGCAAGAAAGAAGCATCTCTTTATATACAAGAGATTCTCAGAAAAATTATCAGCATATTTCTCACCAGAAACATTGGAAGTCAAAAAACTTGTGAACCAAGTATGTCCAGAAAAACTTCTTTGAAAGCAAGGGGAAAGTAAATGAAAATAAGGGGAAAGTAAAGACATTCTTAGATAAACAAAAGCTGAAGATTTTGTTGTTACCATGAGAACTGCCCTGCCAGAAATGTTAAAGGGAGTCCTACAAGTTGAAATGAAAGGACAGTGGGCAGTAACTTGAAGTCTTGTGAAGAATTGAAGATCTCTGTAAAGAGAAATACGTGGGAAATTATAAAACCTTGTATTATTTTGATGTTGCTTTACAACTTTGCTTTTTATTTTCTTCATACTTTAAGAAACTGATGCATTAAAAAACAAGTATTAGTCTATGTTTTGGGAAACAAAATGTACAAGAATGTAATTCTGTGATATTAATAACTGAAATAATGAAAATGGAACTGTTAAAAGAGTAAGTTAAGCTGGTATAAATTCAGATTAAGGCATTATAATTTTATGATCTTAAATATAACTCCTATGTTAACCAAAAAAAAAAGCTATAGAATATACAGACAAGAAAATGGGAAGGCAATTAATATGTTTTACCAAAAAAAATTACAAATAAGACAGTAATGAACAAATGGAGGACCAAAATTCCATAAGGTATGTGTAAAACAATAGAAAAATGACAGAAGGTAAGTTTATTCTTATTAATAATTATTTCAAATGTAAATTTAAATGATTTAAACTCTTTGATCAAAATACAACTATTCACAGAATGTATTTTTAGAAACCCATATATATGCTGTCTGTAAGAGACTTGTGTTAGATCCAAAGATATAAATAGGTTGAAAGTGAAAGAATAGAAAGATATCACATGAAAATAGTTACTAAAAGAGAGCAAAGGTGGCTATAACTAATGTCAGACAAAATAGAGTTTATATGTAAAATATTACAAAGGAAAAGAATATTATATACTAACAGAAGGTTCAATAAAGCAAAAATCATATAAAATTATGAATAATTATGAATGTAATAAAACACCATCAAAATATATGCAGCAAAAATTAAGATAAGTAAATGGAGAAATAGTTTTACAATAGTATTTGAAGATTTCAATAATGTGCTTTTATTATGAATAGAATAATCAGATTGAATATAAGTACAGAAATAGAGTACTTGAACAACAAAATACACCAACTAGATCTAACAGACCTATACAGAAAACTCCGCCCCAGAACAACAGCCTACACATCTGTCTCAAGTGCACACAGGATGTATAGACCATATGTTAGGCCACAAATTCAGTCTACTATTAAAAAAAGATGGAAATAACAAGTGTCAGAAAATAAGGGGAAATGCTGGAACTCTTGTGCACTGATGGCATGAATTTAAAATGTTGTAGCCACGATAGAGAACAGTATAGTGGTTCCTCAAAAATTAAAAATATAATTATCATATGATCTAGTAATTCCACTTCCCGGTGTACACTCAAAAGAAATGAAAGTAGGGTCTGAAAAAGATATTTGCATACCAATGTTCATAGTGGCATTATAGACTAAAGGTGGAAGCAACTCAAATGTCCACCAAAGGATGAATGGCTAAAGAAAGTGTAGTATATATGTACAAGAGAATATTGTTCAGCTATGAAAAGGAAGAAAATTCTGACACATGCTACAATTTGGGTGAACTTTAAAAACATGCAAAATGAAATAAGCCAGTCACAAAAAGACATATGACTCCACATATATAAGGTACTTAGAGAGGTCATATTCATAGAAACAGATAATAGAATGGTAGTTGCCAGGGACTCTGGGAAGAGAGGAATTGTGAATAGTTGTTTAATGAGAACAGTTTCAGTCTAGCAAGAAAAAAAGAATTTAGGAGAAGAATAGTGGTGATGGTTAAACAATACGAATGTACTTGATACCACTGAACTACACTTTAAAAAATGGTTAATATGGTACATTTTACATGATGTGTATTTTCCACAATTTTTTAAGAAGTATTTTTTTAAAGTAGATATACCATTTTCATTCCCACAAGCAATGTATGAGATTTCAAGTTGCTACACATCATTGCTAGTATTTGGTATTGAAAGATTTTTAAATTTTTATTTTAGCCATTGAAATATGTAGAAGTAACTCATTGTAGTTTTAATTTGCATTTCCGTGATGATGATTACTGTTGAGGATCCTTTCCTGTGCTTAGTCATCATCCATGTTCCTTCTTTAACTAAGTGTATCATTTGCCAGGTTTTAAATTTTGTGTAGTTACTGAGTTGTCAATGTTATTTTTATATTATGGAGACTAGTCCTTTATAAGATATGTTTTATGCATATATTTTTTCCTGGTCTATGGATTATGTTTGAAATTTTTTAACAAGGTTTTTCAAGGTGTAGAAGTTTTAAATTTTGATGATGTACAATTTGTCCCCCCTTTTTTTGAGTCTTTTGTGTCCTATCTAAACAATTATTTACCTGAATAAGGATTGTAAAATAAAAATTTGTTCCTATTTTGTTTTTGGTTTTTTCCCTCTCATTTTTTTATGCTTTAGGTTTTATGTTTAGGTCAATAATTCATTTTCAGTTAATTTTTGTAGATCATGTAAAGTGTCAGTTTTTTATATGAATTTTCAAGTGTGTCTTCATTTTTTGATGAGATTATACTACACTTACAGTAACTGTTGATACAGTTAGATCTAAATCAACCATCCTGCAGGTTGTGTTTTTCCTGTTCTATTCTTTTGTTTTGTTTTTCCCTTTATCTTATTGCTTTTAGGTCAGTTAAACAGTGCTTATATTGTCCATTTCATCCCCACTAAGGGCTTATTAGTTATGCCTCTTTCCTTATGTTTCTGTATAGCCTTAGAGTTTTCAATACACATCTTTATTTTATCATGGTTTACATTCATAAAACACATACCATTTTCTATATAGTTGAAGAAACTTATAACTGTCTATCCTTATTTTATCCTTTATGCTATTTTTGTCATACATTTTACTTTTATATACTTTATTAACCTTAAAACTTGTTATTGATATTTTTGCTTTACATAATCATCTATTAGTCATTTAAAATAAGAAAAATTATCTTACATTTACTTTTGTATTTATCATTTCATGAGTTCTTTCTCAGCATTCTCATCCTTCCTCTTCACATCAGCGAAGCTCTGCCTTGTATTTGTGTGCATCTTATGCAAGCCAGAATTTTCTTCCTCTCTCCAGCAGTGGAAAGCTTCTAATTTTACTGGTATAGGATCACGAGCTCTGAGATTTTTCTTGGTACTTTCCATAGGTTGAGAGGTTGTTTCTTCTCTCCTTTGTCCAACAACAATGACAGGGCTTTGACTGGGCTTGTTGTCCTATTCCCCTAGTACTTAAGACTTTTGTTCCTTATGAGAGAAGTGTCCAGGCAGTGGCTCCAAGCTTTTGTGCCTTTCCACAGAGACAATTGATTCCTCCCTGCAGTCCTGCACAAGGAATTCCCCATTGATCCCCACCCTTCCCCTAAATCCCCCTCATGAGCACATGGTGGAGCTCCATGGAAAAGGAAAAGAGCCTGTGAGTGAACATAGTCTCTCCCTGAATTTGGGGCTCTCAAGGGGTCCACATGATCGCCGTAGCTCATACTCACCCTTTAGCAACACACTAAAATTTGAGCTGACTTTCTTTTATCTTCCTTCATGACAGTCACCCCTTCCTATAGGACACCGACACCAGTCAGACTGGCAGTATGTCAGGTCTTTACTTGGCAGGGAATGGGAGGCAGCCTTCTCTCTCTGGATGTTAGTCTAATTGGTTGACTTGTGATCTCAGCTTTCTTATGGGTAAAATAGCATTGTTGTTATACTGTACTTAGCTTTTTCTTGTCGTTAGAGTGACAGAAATGCTCTTTCCAGTTTTTTACATCCTAGACCTAACTTATACATTTATGAGCTACCTTTGGTGATATTGTCATTTCAGTAGGTGAAGTAAACAATTGAAAACAAGGATACACTGACTGGTAAAGCTCATAGAACAGGAAACCAGATGGAAATTCATTATGTTGCTTTAAACACAAATGGCCCAAAAGCTGTTAGACTGATAGCCTCTTCAGGATAACATTTATCCTCAGATATTTCCCAACACCTTATAACGTGTACTGTGAGACAGCCAATTAATGTCTTTTGGATTCTGAGTCAAAAGATCCTGGCATTCTTTAGAAACAAGTAAGGGAAGTGTTTGCTATGTAAAGAAATGAGGTCAGATTCAAGAGCTGGCATTTTTAGATATAGGGAGATCAAAGAGATGTTGCTGCCTAGCTTCCAGTGAGGCCTTTTTAACAGCAATAACAAAATAACAATATCCTTTTCCTCAGTTTGATGGGAGACATTGTCCCAAAAACTCTGTGCGGCATTCAGGAGAAAGTTTTTAACATATGACTCATATTGGTCTATTGTATATTCTAATAAGATTTCTCTATGGCTTTCTAATACTACAAGGTACTCAGATTGGGTCAATCAAAGCCAAATGATGCGAGTGATGAAATCAAATTCATTCTCCTTCCCCGTAAGTCCTGTTCCCTTGACATTTTTCTAATAATCTCAGTAGGTGCCCCCTCTGAAAAGACAGGCAAATGATGAAGGGTAATGAGGCCCACAATACCATGATTGTTCACCTGTTACGCTTAATGAGGCTTATGCTACATTCCTCCAGATTCTGCGGAGGCTAAAGCCCACTTGTTCATTTCATCAGGATCCCAAAACATAATACTACTGTTTTATCCTGGTAACTGCCAGCCACAGATTCACCCTGATGAACTTCAGTGCCTCTAAACAAGGAATTGAAGATAAAGGAAACCAGTTAAATGGCACACTGAGTGTTGTTTATGGTACTTCACAGTCATCGCAAGGGTGTGTCCATAATGTATAGTGACCATTTGCCATTCTACAGCTCTTTATATTTCCAGGCTGTGAGGGCTGCTGCAGATGGTCAGCTTGTTCTTAATTTAGTGCTTAAACTCAATTTTATTCATTTTATTGTAGAGTAACCCATGAAAATAAATCTCGTTAACTAGCTTTATTTTGTTTTTTGTCTGAGACTCAGATGATCAGGACAACTGCCTAATTCAAATTTGTTGCTTGCAATGTGGTTTGTACAAAACTTTTACTATTGCATATCACAGATAAGCATGACGGTGAGACTGGGTGAATGTTCATTTGCAAACAGCCTGGAATGTTTCCTGTCAATTGATGTTTCCAGCTTGCTCAAATGTGAAGTAAAAGAGCTTAAACAATGGAATCTAGTTCCAAGCTTAACTCTTAGCCCCACCCATAAGACAACTTATTTTCACATTCTTTTTAACTCAACACTTTATATATTTTAAATTGAGTTAACATTTACCCTCCGTATTATCATACCTTCTTCTGAACCTATCAATATCACTATTTAATAAATAAGTACATTAAAATACAACCAAAACCAATTCTGCCTTCTGATCTGTCTTCAGAAGGTAACCTTTTAAGCCCTAACTCTTCCTGACCCACCTAAATTGTTAGTAAAAGAATGTCATTCATAAGTGAAGCCAGCTTGGTGTCTTCCAGATTAGTATCCATAGGAAGTAGTGGTGAGACTGAAGTCAGGATATTAACCAAGATGTATTGCTCACATACACAGATCCACTCAGAACTGAATAAGCATGACAGAAAGTCAGGGAAGCACTGGCTTGCCCCACTTTTGGCTTCAACCTTTTTCGTTCACTTATATCTGTGGGAGAGTTCAGGAAAAGACCAGGAATATACTCTCCCTTTTAGGCATTCATGGCATTAGGCTGTCAGTACAAACTGCACCCTGAAGTTAAACAAAAAAAAAATCACTTGCAGGAGCCTGGTATCTTTCCTCCACGTTCTTATTCTTGACTTATTCTAGTATGCCTTAAAGCTTTTTGCATCAATGAAGAAGAGTGTGTTTGTGTGTGGGGGGGTTGGGGGGGGTGCACACAAGTGTGTGTTCTTTTCTTTTAAACATTTATTACTAAATTAGTGAAAATTATAGTTGCTTCATTGCATAATAATTTAGAATACCCTTTGCTTGTAGTATAAATTTCAAATCACCTCATAAGTTGAATAAAAATGAAATGTATTCCCCTTCATGAGTGAAACTGCCATAGGACATCCAAAACACTTTGAAAACATTATGTATAATACATCAGGGCTAACACACCAAAAACATGTACACTAACACAATTTCACACACAAAATGGCTTACCAAAGTATTTTCATCGTTGAATTCTGTTGTCTTTCTAAAAGAAATTCTGTCATCAGTTAAAGTAACTTAATTTGCATGCATTATATGGGGTAAGATATCCAAGCTTAGGTAACCATCTCTTCTGTCATTATAGTTATATCTTATTTTCAGTGTGGGTATGACTGGGCTTTATTCTGACCTCAGTCCCTGTGTCAGCTAGCTTGGAATCGTCACCCATCACTACAGTTACTCTTTTGCTTATATCTTATGTTACTTATTCACATTATTTTATCATAGGATTCACCTGGAAAAATAACTCTTGGAACAATCCTAGGTTGACTAACCATGTGGGATTGCCAAGGAGTGGAGGAATTCTCAGGACCGCAGGACTACCAATGCTGAAACTGGGAATATCCTAGGCAAGCCAAGATGACTGGGCAGCTTGAAACCAACTGTCCAATCACCCTCCTTCTCTGTTCCTTGCCCATTTTTCTCTGTGGACCCAGCTCACTCCTGGGAAACTATTTCTGCTCCTTACTCTCCACATCATATCCAATGGGGCACCAATGATTATGTCCTTCCCTTCTGGGGTTTTCACAGCCCCCACAGGCCTCCTGTTGATGCAGTCTGAGAGCTAAGCCTTTCTTAACACTATAATTGAACTTTAAATTTTGCGAGTTTCTGATCTACCTTCCTTCATTCAGCTACATTTGGCAATAACCGCAACCATTTTTCCCCCTAGACATAACTTTCAAGCCTGATTCCTTTTTGTCCCTATATCAGTCTCTCTCAATTTAATGTTAATTAGCTTGAGACCATCTGAAAATTAGGCTTGGAGCAAAGGACACTCAGAGTCGAGTCTCTTTGAATAACTTATAAAGCTTAATGAACATTTTTCATCTCAATCTTTTTTATTTTCCTTCTTTTCTATTCCTGTTGAGATCAGGAGGCAGCTGAATTTTCAAACATGTGCAAGTTGCAATGTCTTTAAGCTAATCTCACCTATTTTTTTTTTCATTCCATGCTAAAAGCAGAGAGTAAAAGTTGTTATACCACATTTTGGCTTTTTCCTATCTCTTATCCTAGCATACATCTCGGTAGACACGTGGGTTGCTTTTCAAGTTTGACACGTAGCATTTTATCTAATATTTTGCCACTGCGTGTAAGAGGTGCCTCCTTTCCAATCTAGATCAGTTTCTTACTGTCTTTTTTTGTGACCACTAAGATGATTTCTATTTTGGCAGCACCCCACTTCAAAGGTAACAATTTTTGTACGGTTTCAGTTAATTCTAGCTCCTTTCAAAATACATTTCAGTGAGTTAACCCAATTGGATGGTGCCCACTCACACTAGAGAGGACAGTCTGCTTTACAGAGTCCACTGATTCAAATCTCATCTCATCTATTCATCTCATCTGGAAACACCCCCACAGACAGTTACAGAGATAGTGTTTAACCAAATATCTGAGCACTCTATAATCTAGTCAAGTTGACATGTAAAATTAACCATCACACCACCAAAAAACTTGAAAACTTCTATTTGTGCCCTAAAGGAGACCCTTGTCTCCTGCAGCAGCAGGATTGAGATTGCTGAAAATTAAACACAGAATCTTATCCTTCAACTGGCTGAATTACAATGCAATTTGAGCTCCCATCCTCACAAAGTTCTACTGTTAAAGGGAGGGCATTGATTGGGGAAGAATAGGATTTTGTAAGCTGGGGTAGGATGGGTGGGAGGAAGCTGAAGAAGCTAGAGTATTGAGCCTTAAATAATGCTGAGCTTTCTTTGCCAGTAGAAGACTCCCACCTCCAGGAGAATTAGCTTCCCTATCCCCAGTAGAATCAACCTCCCCAGTCCCATCTGAGATGACTCACTAACAGATCATTGCCTAAGGAAACTGTAGTGGCTGGCCTCTCATGAGGCAGTTGCCATGCAAGACAATGCTGATTCTCCTCAAGATCCACTCTCACAATCCCTATTAGTTTTTAGACTTATAACAGGACCCAAGTTCCAGCAGACCCCTAAAATCAAGTACCAAGTGTGGCCCTTGAAAAGGTCAACTACACTTCAAAAGAATTACTTGGTTTTTCTCATTGCTACAGTCAGAAATCCAAGGAACATGTGCGGGAATGGATACTAAAGGTGTGAGATAATGGTGGAAGGAACATAAAATTGGATCAAGATAAATTTATGGATGTGGGCTCAATAAGAATATTCTGGATTTAAGGTTGCAGCTCAGGGAGTTAGAAAGGGCTTTCATAGTTGGTTTGGTTGATTAGCTAAAATGTGGGCCCAAAAGCAGCCCACAGTGAGCAAGTTAAAAGTGCCAGCCCTGCTTTGATTTAATGAAGAGGAAGGACTTCAAAGGCTTAGGAAGATTGGACACATCCACTCTGGGAAGGTCCGGAAGACATACCTTTCACCACGAGTGTGAGAAATGAATGTGTGAGGGGAGGCCCAATGTTCTCAAAGAGATCTGTGGTTGCTTTTCTCCATTGGACAGACCTCACAGTAGGAAGTGCAGCCACTGAATGAGGAAACCTAAACTCAAGGGAAGAAATTGTATCCTGGAGTGACAGTGGCCAAGTGGAGGCACTCAACCACCAATGGCAAGGTGGGCGTGGTATGGTAAAGAACAGCAAAGTGAAAGCAGACATCAGAATACTGACTCAAAGACCTATGATGTTTGCTGGTTGATTATGGTGCTACTAGAAGTAAAATAGAAAGCTTATCAAATTCTTGTTTGATCAGTATATGCAGAAAAGTTTAAGGCAAGTGAACATGACTGTAACCTAAATGATAAGCAGACAGTCATGATCCTTTAATAAGTTGTCAGACTGGGGCCATTTTTACAACTGCAGAACACCTTGAGCAAAGGTGAGGCTGGTTTCCCTTGAGGAATGACCTTGGCACACTACTGAAAATTTATACAGTTAATTTTTCTCTCAACCTCCCCCGAAAGGATGTGCCTGCTTTTACCAGAGTAACTTGGCACTGGGGAAAAAGAAATAATAAGGCCTTTTGGGGAGAGCCAGAAACTGTCTCTAAACTGACACTAATTTGAAGAGACACAAAATATTATTGCAGGCTACCCAGTCAGAGTAGGGGCTTATGAAGCTCAGGTAATCAATAGAGTTTTACTTCAGGGCCATCTCACAGTGGTTCAAGTGGGTCCTTGAACCCATTTTGTGGTTATTTGCAAAGGTCCGGAATGCATAATTGGAATAGAAATACTCAGCAGTTTGCAGAATCCCTACATTCCTGACCTGTGTTCCCTGACCTGTGTGATGAGTACTATTATGACGGGAAAGGCCAAGTGGAAGCCACCAGAACTGCATCTATTTGGGAAAATGATAAATCAAAAGCATGCTGCGTCCCTGGAGGGGTTACAGAGATTAAGTGCCATTATCAAAGGCTTAAAGGTAGCAGGGTTGGCAATTCCCACCACATCCCCATTTAGCTCACCTATTTAGGGTGTGCAAAAGACAGATGAATCTTGGAGGATGACAGTGGATTATTGTAAGCTTAAATAGGTGGTGGCTTCGATTGCAGTTACAGTACTAGATGTGGCTTCATTGGTTGAGCAAATTAACATATCTACGGGTACCTGATATACAGCTATTGATCTGGCAAATTCCCTTTTCTCCATCTTTGTCAATCAGACACACCAGAAACACTTTTTGTTCAAATGGTAAGGGCAAAACTACACCTTCACTGCCATACCTCTTGGATATATCAAATCTCGAGGCTTATGCCATGATTACTTTTCCCTTCCACAACATATCACACTGGCCTGTTACATTGGTGACATGCTTATTTGACCTAGTAAGGAAGAAGTAGCAACTACTCTAGACTTACTGGTGAGACGTGTGTGCCAGAAGGTGGGAGATAAATCTGACCAAAAATCAAGGACCTTCTACCTCAATGAAATGTCTAGGGGGTCCATGGTGTGGGTCATGTCAAGATAACTATTCTGAATTAAAGAACAATTTGCTGCATCTATCCCCTTCTACAACCAAAAAAGAGGTACAATGCCTACTGGGTCTCTTTGGAGTTTGATGTAACGTAGTTCTCATCTAGGTGTGTTACTCTGGCCCATTTACCAAGTGACTTGAAAAGTTCCTAATTTTGAGTGGGGCTGAGAGCAGGAGAAAAGTCTGCAACAGGTCCAGGCTGATGTGCAAATCTCTCTGCCACTTCAGGCAATCCAATAGTGCTTAAAGTGTCATTGACAAAGAGGACCGCTGTTTGGAGTCTTTGTCAGTCCCCTTGAGGTAAATCTTACAGTTAGTCCTTAGAATTTCAGTGCAAGGCCATGCCGTCATTGTCTGCAGATAACTACTTCCTTTTCAAGAAATCGATCTTGGCCTGCTTCTGGGCCTTAGTAGACACTGATTGCTTAACCATGGGTTACCAAGGTACCATATGACCTGAGCTGCCCATTATGAACTGGGTGTTATCTGATCCACCAGGTCATGAAGTTGGGCATGCACCGTAGCATTCCGTCACCAAATGGAAGCAGTTCATACTTGATTAGGCCCAAGCAGGCCCTGAAGGAACAGGTAAGTTACATGAAGAAGTTGCCCAAATGCTCATGGTCTCCACTCCTGCTATGTCACCATCGCTCAGCCAGCCTGCACCTACAGCCTCATGGAAGGTACCTTACAGTCAGGTCACTGGATGAGAAGCCTGGGCTAGGCCTGGTTTACAGATGGTTCTGCATCCATTTTCATATATCTCAGTCAATTTGGGATACTGTAACAAATTATTGTAGACTAGGGACCTACAAACAACAGAAATTTATTTCTCACTGTTCTGGAAGCTGGAATCCCAAGATTAGAATGCCAGCATGGTCAGGTTCTGGAAAGACCCTTCCTCTATGTTCAGATAGCTAACTTCTCCTTTGATCCTCAAAAGGTGGAAGGAGATCTAGAGGGCTCCCTTGGGTCTCTTTTTATAAAAACACTTATCCCACTCAGGAGGACTCCACCCTCATGACTTAACTACTTCCCAAAGGCTCCATCTCCTAATGCCATCATATTGAGGGTTAAGATTTTAACACATGAATTGTGGGGAAGCATAAACGTTTAGTTCACTTCACATGACATGCAGGCATCACCCAAAAGTGGACAGCTGCAACACTAGAGCCTCTTTCTGGGACATCCCTGAAGAACAGATGTAAAGAGAAATCCTCCCAGTGAGCAGAACTTAGAGCAGTGCAGCTAGTTGTTCACTTTGCTTGGAAGTAGAAATAGTCAGATGTGTGATTGTATAGCGATCATGGGCTGTGCCAACGGTTTGGCTGGATGGTCAGAGACTTGGAAGGAATATGACTCTAAAATTGGTTACAAAGAAATTTAGGGAAATACGTGAATATAGACCTCTCTGAATGAGCAAAAACCACAAAGATATTTGTGCACCGCATGAATGCTCAACAAATGGTGACCTCAGCAGATGAAGACTTTAATAATCAAAGAGATAACCTGTTCTGTGGATACAACTCAGCCTCTTTCCCTAGTCAACCCTTTTGTTGCCCAATGGGCTCATGAACAAAGTGGACATGGTGGCAGGGATAGAGGTTATAAGTGGACTCTGCAACATGGACTTCCACTCATCAAGGTCAACCTAGCTGTGGCCACCACTGAATGCCCAATCTGCCAGCAGCAGAGACCACTGAGTCCCTGAAATGGCCCCATTCCCAGGGTGATCAGCCAGCAACCTGCTAACAGATTGAATGCATTTGTTCATTTCCATCATAAAAGGGACATTATTTATGTTCTTATTGGAATAGACATTTAAGTCTGAACATGAATTTGCCTTCACTGCATACAATTCTTCTTCATAAACTACCATCTGTGGACTTACAGACATTTGCATCCACTTTCATGGTGTTCCACATAGCATTGACTCTGATCAAGGAACTCACGTCACAACCACAGAAGTGCAGCAATAGGTCCTTGTTCATGGAATTTGGTGGTCTTACCGTGTTCCCCACCACCCTGAAACAGCGGGCCTTATAGAATCCTGGAATTAATTTTTGAAGTAACAGTTACAGTGCCTACTGAGTGACAAAACCTTGCACAGCTGGGACACGTTTCTCCAGAAGGCTGCGCATGCTCTAATTCAAGATCCAATATTTCATGCTATTTTTCTCATAGCCAAGATTCATAAGCCCAAGAATGAAGGGGCAAAAATGAGAGTAGCACCACTCACTATTATCCTTCAGAGCCACTAGAAAAATATTTGTTTTCTGTTTCTGCAAGCTTGTGCTCTGATGGCCTAGAGGTCTTAATTCCAGAGGGAGAAATTCTTCCACCAGGAGACACAACAATGATTCCATTGAGTTGGAAGCTCAAACCGCTACCTGGCCATTTTGGGCTCCTCATGCCTCTGAGTCAACAGGCAACGATGGGAGTTACTTGCTGGCTGTGGTGATCGATTCTGACTACCAATGGGAACTTAGACCGCTTCTCTGCAAAGGTAAGAAGAAGCATGTCTGAAATACAGGAGATCCCTCAGAGTGTCTCTTAGTATTACCCTGCCCTCTGACTAAGGGCAATGGAAAACCACGACATACCAATCCAGGCAAGACTAGGAATGGTCCAGACTCTTCAGAAGTAAAGGTTTGGGTGATAGAATTATAACCAGCTGAGATGCTTGCTGAAGGCAAAAAGTACAGAGTGGGTAGTTAACAAAAGACTATTATAAATAACAGCTACAATCAAGTGGCCAGTTACAGAAACTAGGACTATAGTTTTCATAATTATTTACTCTTTATTTTGTTTGAATACATTATATTTACCTCCTTTCTGGGAAAGGGGTTATTGCACTTTGGGTTGTTCACAGGATAGGTGTATTATCTTAAGCAGAATTATGACCTTGTTATTGTCTTTATTTGGAGGTTAAGTATGATTTAGGGAGATGTGTATAAATGCCAAACTGACAAGGGATGGACTTGTGAGGATAAAATTTCATGTGTCAAGTTGATTAGATGATAGAGTACCCAGATGTTTGACTAAATATGATTTCTGATTGTGTCTGTGAGGAAGTTTCCAGATAAGGTTAGCATTTGAATCAGTGACCTAGTAAAGCAGGTTGTTCTCTCCAGTGTGAGCGGACATGATCCAATCTATTGAGTGCTTAAAAAGAACAAAACATGGAGGAAGAGAGACTTTGCCCCTTCTGCCTGACTACTAAACTGAAATGTTAGTCTTTTCCTACCCTCAGACTGGGACTTACACCGTTGGCTCTCTTGAGTCTCCAGCTTGCAGATGACAGATCATGGGACATGTCAGCCTCCGCAACTGCATGAATCAATTCCTCATAATAAATCTTTTCCTATATTTCCTATTGGTTCTGTTTCTCTGGAGAACTCTTAATAATATGCATAGCTTACAAAATCTTATATCTGCTGACATGTCAAAAGCCATCGCTCACCACTCATTCTCATGCTTTTCCCTCCAGCTGTACTAAGTCACCGTTAGATCCTACAGCTGGTAGTTTCATTCTCTTTGTCACATCTGAGCCTTAATAGATGTTGTTTCTTCTGCCTGGTATACTCTTCTCCTCATTTGTGCCCAAACTTTTTCCTTGTGCGACTTTACATATCTCATAGATCTCACTTTTGTCACCAACTCCTCAGGCGTGCTTTCCCTAACCCAGGCCCCAGTTTTAAGTTAAATACCCTTCTTATGTGGTCTCAGGGTAGCTCCCTCACATATTAGCACTTAACAAGAGGTATATAATTACCTGAATAATTTTAGGTATGGATTCCTCTATGATACTGAACATGCATGTCTTCCCTTTATAATTATGTGTGGCATCTAGTAATCTTTTATGTATATAGTGGATGTTCCGAGCATGTTTGCTGCATTGACTTAAATTTAAGTTATATAGCAAAATGTCTTTGAACAGTCGCTCAAATTATTTCCTTGTTATGAATAGAATAAAATGGTTAGGTGAGGTCATCCATTGTATATCCTTAAATCGAAGTTGATAGACTGAATTTCATATGAGAAATCTTTCAGTGTCATCACCAAAATGAATCACACATTTTTAGAAGCAAATGAAAATTGAGAAAACCATATAAATAATTTGTGAGGAAATTTTACATTTGCCTTGCAAACCAAATATATCTGGTGTAAAACACCTATCTTTAGAGAAAAAAAATACACGTACTGTTTCAGATACAATTGATGGCTGCAGTCTGACACCGTATTAACTTAACTACAAAATTGTTCTTTGTTTTTTTGTGGGTTTTTTTGGCAATACTTACCAAATCTGCCCTCAGTAGGTGCACATGTATGTAGTATCACTGACTTCAGGAAGAATAAAGTAATGTAAAGTGTACTAAGTAGAATTATGTCTTGGCTTTATATAAAATTAAATAAATAAAATGTGTTACATATTTCTTTGCAGCTTACAAGATGACAAAATAATTCAAGAATAGACAAATTACTCTTTCCATATTGGTTTTATTATACTAGCAGTAACAGACTCTTAGAATTACCTACAGTAAATGAATTTAAAATATCTCATTTTTCAGTAACTTAACTATTTGAAACTCAGAATACATTTTAATTTGAATTAAACCAATGGTTTTTACTCCCAAAATGTATTTGACATGGCACTAGAAAATAAACCTTGGGAGAGACAAGTCTCTGCCTTCAGAGTTGACTTAAAGAAAAGTTGAAAGTAGTTGAGCATCCATTTACATACAGTGTGAACACTGATGTAAAATGTTTATGTATATGAACTGATTTAATTATCTTCAACAAAGAAGAAAACACTGACTTGAGCTCAACTTTTAATTGCCAATCTGTGGATGAAGAAACAGAACCCCAGAGGGGGTAAGTAACTTGCCCAAGGCCATGTGCCTAGTAAGTGCTACAGCCAGAATTTGAATTCAAGCAGTTTAGTCCCATAGTCCATGCTCACATCACATGCAAGCTAGGCTGATAAAATATTCACAAATGCATAAAATGCAAGTCAGATTATGAGTACAAATTGTTAAATTAAGGTCTCTATGCATTCGCATATGATTTTTTTTTACCACCCTTTTCCTTTTCTGAGTTCTCTTTCTTTTCTCTTAAAATGTTATATTTAATTGGAGACAACTTTATAATCACGTGCAGATTTAAGAAATAATACAAAGAGACCCCTTCAAACAGTTTACCTTGTTTTCACCAATGGCGACATTTTGCAATCCTATAGGACAGTATCGCTACCAGGATATTGATATTGCTTTAGTTAAGACAAAAGGGCATGTCCACAGATCACTGTGGGCTGTCCCTTTTCTGATCTTTTGGCTGGAAAGAGCTGGCTTTTCTTGGGAACCTCTTTTTTTTCTTCTGTACCTGTTGTTACTGGGTTGCTAACTCTACATCTGGAAACTCACAGAACTCGCCACCATGACCATATCATTTATTGAGTCCTGAGTCCCTGGCCTATTTGCCTGTTCTCCACCTTTCAGAGTTCCCTTTTGTTTGTTTTATTATGTAAGGCCCATGGTATTTATTTAGACTTAGCAGAGAAACAGGGGAAAAAATATCTACTCTATCTTTCCTGAGGCTAAGTCTCATTTAAAAAAAAAAAAAAAAAAGATTAATTCACAGTTTCATTTCCATCCTCAACCCCCACTCACTTCCTGGGAAAGTTATTGGTATAGATCACTCATCCATTCTTTATTTTCCCATCCCATCTAGTGATGATCTTGATAATAACATTTATCACTGAGTACAGTTTGCTTACCTACCTGTAAAACTTGGAACAAGCTTTCCGACTTGCAACTTGGGATACCAAAAGCACATCAGAGATTGTGATTTCTCACCACATGCCATTCAGGGAGAATATGCCAAACTCATTCCGTTTCTGGTGTGTGTAGTGGAGAGGGTGGTGGGGGGACTCTTAGCTAGGAATGCACCAAGGGCCTACTGGAAGAGAAGCAATATAAAAGTTGCTGTGTAAGGAATCTAATCTATACTGAGGACACAAGAGTGCAGGGTCACCTCCACAAAACTTTTCTCATGCAAATGAATTTCGAATCCTTTTGTTTGTCTCTTAAGTTCTCAGGAAGTAGATGGTATGCCTCACTACTCAGAACTTCTTTTTTTTTTTTTTTTTTTTGAGACGGAGTCTCGCTCTGCCGCCCAGGCTGGAGTGCAATGGCCGGATCTCGGCTCACTGCAAGCTCCGCCTCCCGGGTTCACGCCATTCTCCTGCCTCAGCCTCCCGAGTAGCTGGGACTACAGGCGCCCGCCACCGCACCCGGCTAGTTTTTTGTATTTTTTAGTAGAGACGGGGTTTCACCGTGTTAGCCAGGATGGTCTCGATCTCCTGACCTCGTGATCCGCCCGTCTCGGCCTCCCAAAGTGCTGGGATTACAGGCTTGAGCCACCGCGCCCGGCCTACTACTCAGAACTTCTAACACATTCCTCTCTTCAGGATCAGAGTCACTGCTTCTTTCCTGAGCTATTATCACTAAGGTTGTATTGCAGTCAGCCATCCCCATTTGTGGAATCCACATCTATGAATTCAAATAAAACAGATTGAAAGTATTCAGGAAAAAAGTCCACACAGTTCTAAAAAACAAAACTTGAATTTTGCGTGCCGAGTAACATGTTGAATGCATGCAAATGCAGTGATGTGTAGGCATGGAATGAGGTATTGTAAGTAATCTAGAGATGACTTAGGGTGTACGGGATGTGTGGAGGTTATATGCAAATGCTATGCTGTTTGATATCAGGGCCTTGAGCATCTGAGGATTTTGGTATCTGCGAAAGGATCCCTGAACCAATCCCCCATGTATACGAGGGTTGCCTGAGGCTTTCATAACAAAGCACCACAGAATGGTTGGCTTAACAGAATTGCAACGCCTTATAGTTCTGGGGTCTAAAAGGCTATGATCAAGTTGCTAACAGGGTTGGTTCCTTCTGGGGGCTGGGAAGGAAGGATCTGTTGAGGCCTTCCTTCTCGCTCTTGGCATTTTCTTGACTTGTGTCAACATAACTCTTTTTGCACGGCATTCCTGCTGTCTATGCATCTTTACCAAATTTCCCTTTTTGATACGGACACCAGTCATGTCAGAATAGGACCCGCCCTAATGACATCCTTTTACCATAATTACTTTTTTAAAGACCCTGTCTCAAAATAAGGTTACATCCTGAGGTACTAAGGGTTGAGATGTCAATATATAAATTTGGGGAAGACACAACACAATCTATAAGAAAGGCCATAGATCTAAAAACGTGTATGGATTTCTATAGCCTTTAAGAACTAAATTCTCTACTAGAGTATGACAAAGACAGTGACCAAATCATTCTGTCTCATCTCCATGTCTATCTTTACAGTAAATCTGTACTTAAAATAAATATTTTGGAATGCTAAAGATTTAAATAAATTTATTTACATGAATGGAAAAGCTCCTACAAATTATTTTGTCTCTATTTCTTTTTTTTCCAACATTTTTTGTCTTTGCTTTTCACTTCTTTGAGAGGCAGAATTGTATAATGATTGGAAAGGATGATATCAGATGGTCAGAGTTAGCCTGCAGAATATACTGGTTAGGTATGCGACTGTGAATATGTTATTTAAAAGTCAGCCGGTCGCAGTAGCTCACTCCTGTAATCGCAGCATTTTGGGAGGCTGAGGTAGGTGGATCGCTTGAGCCTATGAGTTCAAGACCAGCCTGGGCAAATGACAAAACCACATCTCTACTAATAATACAAAAAACTATCTGGACTTGGTGGTGCATGCCTGTGGTCCCAGCTACCCAGGAGGCTAACATAGGAGAATAGCCTGAACCCGGGAAGTCTAGTCTGCAGTGAACTGTAATTGTGCCACTGCACTCTAGCCTGGGTGACTGAAGTGAGACCCTGTCTCAAAAATAAGTAAATAAATAAAACAGTCTTCACCTCACTTTACTTAAATGCAAAATGAGAAAAGTAGTGGTACTGATTACATACAGTTGTTGTGAGGAACAACGTGATATTTTCCAATCCTCAAGATTCCAACTCTAGAAAATTGCATGCATATTACAGTAAACTTGATGTTTTATCTCTTTTGGTGTTCACATGATATTGTCTTTTTTTTCTTTTTTTTTAAAGACAGAGTCTTGCTCTGTCACCCAGGCTAATGTCCAGTGGTATGATCTCAGCTCACTGTAACCTCTGCCTCCTGGGTTCACTTGATTGTCTTTTTAAAAGTAAGTAGAGATTTTTGTTGTGCTTCATATGCTAAGTAATTTTATTTGTATCTTGAATATTTTGAATTATTTTTAATTTTAGAATTGTTTTGGGTTTGTATTCTTTAATTGGCAAACAATAATTGTACAAATTCATGGGGAACATAGTGATGTCTCAATACATATAATGTATAGAGATCAAGTCAGGGTAATTAGCATATCATCATCTCAAAAGTTTATCATGCCTTTATGTTAGGAACATTCAAAATCTTCCTTCTAGCTATTTGAAATGATATATTACTGTTAACTATAGTTATCCTATGGTGACACAGCACATTGGAAATTATTTCTGCTATCTGCTGTGGTTTTGGATCCTTTATTGGAATATTAAATACGAGACTCTAGCTCTGATTTATATTCTATAGAGAATGTTGATATTTTTGTAGACTGTGGTTGAAATGCCAGCTGTTTTCAGATCCTTTGCAGTGCTATTCTGTGCTATCTGGTGGTCAGTCTGGGATATGGCCAGGAGTCCACACTTGGCTTCGTTCCTGCATCCTCAGTTTGTAACTAGGATGAGGTCCACACAGACTGGACAAAGACAGGAGTTTATACAATTACATCGTAGGGTCATTTTCCATCATTTCTCAATGTTTGTCCCCTTCCTAGGTTCCCATTTTCAATCCTTGTCCAGAAGCAATTCACTTCCTTGATTTGCCTTCTGTGACCTGGGGCCGTGCAGTGAGAGGACCTGCGGAGAGGAACAAACACTACAGATGTGGCATTGGCATGTCTCAGCCACAGCTCCACAAAACAAAAGAAAGGATTCTTCCCTCAGAATTTTGACACCTCCAGCTCCACTTCTGACGATGTTGCTTTGCTATTGCCTCTGCCTAAGACAGCCCAGGGGCTGAGGCATGAGCAAACAGATAAAATGGAAGGAAAAAAAATTCCTGGGGGATTTTCTCCATTCTCTTTGAGCTTTAAAAGTTTCCTTTTCCACTGTGTGAGCAGGAACTAGAGAGCCTTTTCTGGCTCTCTCTAAGCTCACACCATGGTGGTTTGAGTTATGTTTTGTTAAGGAGGATACTAGAAGGAAAATAATATCCACCTTATCACTGTTTGGTGGCGGTCAAATTCTCATCATCTCTGTCCCGCCTAACATACATCTACACATACATACAAACACAGACACACACACTGTCACACTACATATATAATCTACAGGCTATTCAGAATCGTCACCAGCTACACATGCATTTTGTCCAAGTTTTATAGCTGAGTTCAGTGAGAATTAATAAAAAGAAGTGTGTGATTACTGCGTCTTACTCAAATTCATTTTAGATATTTTAATTTGCATTATTATTATTAATGAGCCTTTTTAAATGATTCTGTTTGCTATTTATATTTTCCATCATAAATTATATGATCTTGCTTTCAAAATCTTTTTCCCTATTGGTTGTCTGTTCTCCTCATTTACTTTATGAATTCCTACTGTATTGTGTTAGGAATAACAATATACTTGGCTACATGTATTGAACCAGGAGTGTGCCTGCTCCTTTCAAAGGCCAAGCCCATCCAGCTTTGCTTTGAATTCCTTCCACTGTGGCTTTATTCATGAATTTACATCTGTAGTTATTTCCGTTCCTTCTCTTTTATCTCTAATTTCACTTTCTTTCTCAGATCATGCCTTCGATATGAAATCATGCTATACTATATTTATATAAGAAATTGACCCTTCACTTCTTTCTCATAATATCTCCTTATTACTCTACCCATTTTACAGAAAGAAACAATGTAAACATCTGTAATTGTCCACTGAACATACTTTATTTAATCCTCTAATTATTGAAACTTAGTTTTATTCCCACCACTCCAGTGAAATTGCTCTTGCTGAGGTTAAAAATTGCCTCCATCTGGGGGAGGGGCGCCCGCCATTGCTGAGACTTAAGTAGGTAAACAAAGCCTCCGGGAAGCTCGAACTGGGTGGAGCCCACCGCAGCTCAAGGAGGCCTGCCTGTCTCTGTAGACTCCACCTCTGGGGACAGGGCATAGAAAAAAAAAAAAAGCAGCAGAAACCTCTGCAGATGTTAATTATCCCATCTGACAGCTTTGAAGAGAGCAGTGGATCTCCCAGCATGGAGGTTGAAATCTGAGAACGGACAGTCTGTCTGCTCAAGTGGGTCCCTGACCCCTGAGTAGCCTAACTGGGGGACATCCCCCACTAGGTGCAGGCAGACACCTCACACCTCGCATGGTGGGGTACATCCCTGAGACGAAGCTACCAGAACAAGAATCAGACAGCAGCACTTGCTGTACAGCAATATTCTATCTTCTGCAGCCTCCGCTGCTGATATCCAGGCAAACAGGGTCTGGAGTGGACCTCAAGCAATCTCCAACAGACCTACAGCTGAGGGTCCTGACCGTTAGAAGGAAAACTAACAAACAGAAAGGACACCCACACCAAAACCCCATCAGTACATCACCAGCATCAAAGACCAAAGGCAGATAAAACCACAAAGATGGGGAAAAAGCAGGGCAAAAAAGGTGGAAATTCAAAAAATTCAAAAAATCAGAGTGCATCTCCCCCTCCAAAGGAACGCAGCTCATCGCCAGCAACGGATCAAAGCTGGACAGAGAATGACTTTGACGAGTTGAGAGAAGAAGTCGATCAAACTTCTCAGAGCTAAAGGAGGAACTACGTACCCAGCTCAAAGAAACTAAAAATCTTGAAAAAAGAATGGAAGAATGGATAACTAGAATAAGCAAAGCAGAGAAGGCCATCAACGAGCTGACAGAGATAAAAACCATGACATGAGAAATACATGACAAATGCACAAGCTTCAGTAACCGACTCGATCAACTGGAAGAAAGAATATCAATGATTGAAGATCAAGTGAATGAAATGAAGCGAGAAGAGAAGTGTAGAGGAAAGAAAAGAAAAAGAAATGAACAAAGCCTCCAAGAAATATGGGATTATGTGAAAAGTCCAAATCTATGTCTGATAGGTGTGCCTGAAAGTGAGGGGGAAGATGGAACCAAGTTGGAAGACACTCTTCAGGATATCATCCAGGAGAACTTCCCCAACCTAGTAAGGCGGGCCAACATTCAAATTCAGGAAATACAAAGAGTGCCACAAAGATACTCCTCGAGAAGAGCAACTCCAAGACACATAATTGTCAGATTCACCAAAGTTGAAATGAAGGAAAAAATGTTAAGGGCAGCCAGAGAGAAAGGTCGGGTTACCCACAAAGGGAAGCCCATCAGTCTAACAGCAGACCTCTTGGCAGAAACTCTACAAGCCAGAAGAGAGTGGGGGCCAATATTCAACATTCTTAAAGAAAAGAATTTTCAACCCAGAATTTCATATCCAGCCAAACTAAGTTTCATCAGTGAAGGAGAAATAAAATCCTTTACAGACAAGCAAATGCTGAGAGATTTTGTCACCACCAGGCCTGCCCTACAAGAGATCCTGAGGGAAGCACTAAACATGGAAAGGAACAACCGGTACCAGCCATTGCAAAAACATGCCAAAATGTAAAGACCATCGATGCTAGGAAGAAGTTGCACAAACTAACAAGCAAAATAACCAGCTAATATCACAATGACAGGATCAAGTTCACACATAACAATATTAACCTTAAATGTAAATGGACTAAATGCTCCAATTAAAAGACACAGACTGGCAAATTGGATAAAGAGTCAAGATCCATCAGTTTGCTGTATTCAGGAGACCCATCTCACATGCAGAGATACACATAAGCTCAAAATAAAGGGATGGGGGAAGATCTACCAAGCAAATGGAGAACAAAAAAAAGTAGGGGTTGCAATCCTATTCTCTGATAAAACAGACTTTAAACCATCAAAGACCAAAAGAGACAAAGAAGGCCGTTACATAATAGTAAAGGGATCGATTCAGCAGGAAGAGCTAACTATCCTAAATATATATGCGCCCAATACAGGAGCACCCAGATTCATAAAGCAAGTCCTTAGAGACTTACAAAGAGACTTAGACTCCCATACAATAATAATGGGAGACTTCAACACCCCACTGTCAACATTAGACAGATCAATGAGACAGAAAGTTAACAAGGATATCCAGGAATTGAACTCAGCTCTGCACCAAGTGGACCTAATAGACATCTACAGAACTCTCCACCCCAAATCAACAGAATATACATTCTTCTCAGCACCACATCACACTTATTCAGAAATTGACCACATAGTTGGAAGTAAAGCACTCCTCAGCAAATGTAAAAGAACAGAAATTATAACAAACTGCCTCTCAGACCACAGTGCAATCAAACTGGAACTCAGGACTAAGAAAATCAATCAAAACCACTCAACTACATGGAAACTGAACAACCTGCTCCTGAATGACTACTGGGTATATAACGAAATGAACGCAGAAATAAAGATGTTCTTTGAAACCAATGAGAACAAAGATACAACATACCAGAATCTCTGGGACACATTTAAAGCAGTGTGTAGTGGGAAATTTATAGCACTAAATGCCCACAAGAGAAAGCAGGAAAGATCTAAAATTGACACCCTAACATCACAATTAAAAGAACTAGAGAAGCAAGAGCAAACACATTCAAAAGCTAGCAGAAGGCAAGAAATAACTAAGATCAGAGCAGAACTGAAAGAGATAGAGACACAAAAAACCCTCCAAAAAAATCAATGAATCCAGGAGCTGGTTTTCTGAAAAGATCAACAAAATTGATAGACCGCTAGCAAGACTAATAAAGAAGAAAAGAGAGGAGAATCAAATAGACACAATAAAAAATGATAAAGGGGATATCACCACCAACCCCACAGAAATACAAACTACCATCAGAGAATACTATGAACACCTCTACACAAATAAACTAGAAAACCTAGAAGAAATGGATAATTTCCTGGACACTTACACTCTCCCAAGACTAAATCAGGAAGAAGTTGAATCCCTGAATAGACCAATAGCAGGCTCTGAAATTGAGGCAATAATTAATAGCCTACCAACCAAAAAAAGTCCAGGACCAGACGGATTCACAGCTGAATTCTACCGGAGGTACAAGGAGGAGCTGGTACCATTCCTTCTGAAACTATTCCAATCAATAGAAAAAGAGGGATTCCTCCCTAACTCATTTTATGAGGCCAACATCATCCTGATACCAAAGCCTGGCAGAGGCACAACAACAAAAGAGAATTTTAGACCAATATCCCTGATGAACATTGATGCAAAAATCCTTAATAAAATACTGGCAAACCAAATCCAGCAGCACATCAAAAAGCTTATCCACCATGATCAAGTGGGCTTCATCCCAGGGATGCAAGGCTGGTTCAACATATGCAAGTCAATAAACGTAATCCAGCATATAAACAGAACCAAAGACAAAAACCACATGATTATCTCAATACATGCAGAAAAGGCCTTTGACAAAATTCAACAGCCCTTCATGCTAAAAACTCTCAATAAATTCGATATTGATGGAATGTATCTCAAAATAATAAGAGCTATTTATGACAAACCCACAGCCAATATCATACTGAATGGGCAAAAACTGGAAGCCTTCCCTTTGAAAACTGGCACAAGACAGGGATGCCCTCTCTCACCACTCCTATTCAACATAGTGTTGGAAGTTCTGGCTAGGGCAATCAGGCAAGAGAAAGAAATCAAGGGTATTCAGTTAGGAAAAGAAGAAGTCAAATTGTCCCTGTTTGCAGATGACATGATTATATATTTAGAAAACCCCATCATCTCAGCCCAAAATCTCCTTAAGCTGATAAGCAGCTTCAGCAAAGTCTCAGGATACAAAATCAATGTGCAAAAATCACAAACATTCTTATACACCAGTAACAGACAAGCAGAGAGCCAAATCATGAAAGAACTTCCATTCACAATTGCTTCAAAGAGAATAAAATACCTAGGAATCCAACTTACAAGGGATGTAAAGGACCCCTTCAAGGAGAACTACAAACCACTGCTCAGTGAAATAAAAGAGGACACAAACAAATGGAAGAACATTCCATGCTCATGGATAGGAAGAATCAATATTGTGAAAATGGCCATACTGCCCAAGGTGATCTATAGATTCAATGCCATCCCCATTAAGCTACCAATGACTTTCTTCTTCACAGAATTGGAAAAAACTGCTTTAAAGTTCATATGGAACCAAAAAAGACCCCGCATTGCAAAGATAATCCCAAGTCAAAAGAACAAAGCTGGAGGCATCACGCTACCTGACTTCAAACTGTACTACAAGGCTACAGTAACCAAAACAGCATGGTACTGTACCAAAACAGAGATATAGACCAATGGAACAGAACAGAGCCCTCAGAAATAATACCAGACATCTACAGCCATCTGACCTTTGACAAACCTCAGAAAAACAAGAAATGGGGAAAGGATTCCCTATTTAATAAATGGTGTTGGGAAAATTGGCTAGCCATAAGTAGAAAGCTGAAACTGGATCCTTTCCTTACTCCTTATATGAAAATTAATTCAAGATGGATTAGAGACTTAAATGTTAGACCTAAAACCATTAAAACCCTGGAAGAAAACCTAGGTAATACCATTCAGGACATAGGCATGGGCAAGGACTTCATGTCTAAAACACCAAAAGCAATGACAGCAAAAGCCATAATTGACAAATGGGATCTAATTAAACTGAAGAGCTTCTGCACAGCAAAAGAAACTACCATCAGAGTGAATAGGCAACCTACAGAATGGGAGAAAATTTCTGCAATCTACTCATCTGACAAAGGGCTAATATCCAGAACCTACAAAGAACTCAAACAAATTTACAAGAAAAAAACAAACAACCCCATCAAAAAGTGGGCAAAGGATATGAATAGACATTTCTCAAAAGAAGACATGCATACAGCCAACAGGCACATGAAAAAATGCTTGTCATCACTGGCCATCAGAGAAATGCAAATCAAAACCACAATGAGATACCATCTCACACCAGTTAGAATGGCAATCATTAAAAAGTCAGGAAACAACAAGTGCTGAAGAGGATGTGGAGAAATAGGAACACTTTTACACTGTTGGTGGGATTGTAAACTGGTTCAACCATTGTAGAAAACAGTATGGTGATTTCTCAAGAATCTAGAACTAGAAATATCATATGACCCAGCCATCCCATTACTGGGTATATACCCAAAGGATTATAAATCATGCTGCTATAAAGACACATGCACACGTATGTTTATTGCAGCACTATTCACAATAGCAAAGACTTGGAATCAACCCAAATGTCCATCAGTGACAGACTGGATTAAGAAAATGTGGCACATATACACCATGGAATACTATGCAGCCATAAAAAAGGATGAGTTCATGTCCTTTGTAGGGACATGGATGCAGCTGGAAGCCATCATTCTCAGCAAACTATCGCAAGAACAGAAAACCAAACACCGCATGTTCTCACTCATAGGTGGGAATTGAACAATGAGATCACTTGGACTCTGGAAGGAGAACATCACACACTGGGGCCTATTATGGGGAGCAAGGAGGGGGGAGGGATGGCATTGGTAGTTATACCTAATGTAAATGATGAGTTGATGGGTGCTGATGAGATGATGGGTGCAGCACACCAACATGGCACAAGTATACATATGTAACAAACCTGCACGTTGTGCACATGTACCCTAGAACTTAAAGTATAATAAAAAAAAAAATTGCCTCCATGCAGCAGGATTCAATAGTCATTTCTCATCTTAATCTTTTTTAACACATTCATTTGGATTCTTTAACAGCATTCACTTCCATGTTCCTGCTGAGATGCCTTTGGTGGCCCATTCCTCTCCCTGCCTGTGCATGTTGGAGTCACCAGTGGCTCCATCCCGACCATGCTTCTGTTCTTATTTTATATTCATGATCAAAATTCTTAGCAAACTGGAAAGAGAAAGGAATTTTCTCAACCTAATAAAAGGTATCTACAAAAATCTGATGAGTAACATTGTATGTAGTGGTGAAAGACTGAATGCTTTATTCATAAGATCTGAAACAAGTATGGTTGTTCACTTATCATTCCTCTTCAACAAATTATTGAAAGTCCTCAGCAATGCAATAGGCAAAGAGAAGAAATAAAAAGCATACATATTAGAAAGAAATAAATAAAGCCCTCTTATTTTCAGATGACATGATTATCATGTTAGCTATTCACGAAGAACAACAAATAAATCACTAGAACAAATAAGTGAGTTTAGGATCACCATGGACCATAAGGTAAATTTTTAAAAATCAAGTTAGGAATATACAATTTAAATTTGTTTAAAATGTCCTTTAAAATAAACCAGAGACATCATAAAATTATTTTGCCTAAATCTTCCAAAATGTATGCAAGACCTGTGTATTAGTCTGTTTTCACACTCCTGATAAAGAGATACCCAAGTCTAGGAAGAAAAAGAGGTTTAATTGGACTTACAGTTCCACATGGCTGGGGAGGCCTCATAATAAAGGTGGGAGGTGAAAGGCACCTCTTACATAGTGGTGGCAAGAGATGAAGAAGAAGGAAAAACATAATCCCCTGATAAGCTCATCAAATCTCATGAGACTTGTTCACTATCACAAGAATTGCACAGGGAAGATCAGCCTCCATGATTCAATGACCTCCCCCTGGGTCCCTCCCACGACACACAGGAATTCTGGGAGATACTATTCAAGCTGAGATTTGAGTGGGGGCACAGCCAAACCATATCAACCTATGTACTGAAAACTACAAAACACTAATGAAGGAAAATGAAGAAATTTTAAATAAATAGAGAGATATTTCATGTTGATTGACTGAAAGGTTCAATATTATTTATAATATTATTACAGTATTAATTCTTCTAAAATTCATCAATAGATTCAACCAAAATTGACACAATATAACAGCAAACATTTTTGTAGAAATTACAAAGATCATTCTAAAATTTATAAAGAAATAAAAAGGAACTGGAATAACCAAATGTTAAAACAAAGAACAAAATTGGAGGAATTACACTATTTAATAGATTTATTATAAAGCTACAACATTTAAAACATAGTATATTTGAAGAAATGATTTACCTATTAGAATCAAAGGGACAAAATAGTCTTAAATTGAACCATATAGAAAGTCAATTGATTTTTAGACAAAGACAGATGCAAAGACAATTCAATGGGGAAAGAATAGTCTTTTCAACAAATGATGCTAAATGAATTGGATATTTATAAGAGAAGAAAAAAACCTGATAAGTATCTTGCATTCTATTAAAATTAACTCAAAATGGACCATAAATCTAAATGTCAACATTTTGCAAGAGACAACGTTAAAGACATGGACAATAACAATTTTAGTAAATGAAATTAAAAGATACTCAACTAGAATGCTTTGATAAGAAAATGTAATTATGGAAATGATGTCAGTGAGCAGAAACAACACTCAGTAAGTTTTATAATCTGAAAGAGAAGGAATAGGAATAGGACTGACTGGAGGGGGAAGTGAGAACAACAAGATTTTTCTGAAAGTTGGAGATAATAGATTACATTTGCATTTCCATATGACTGCCACACTAGAGAAGAAAAAATATATGATTCAGCAGGCAGAAGGAATAACTTTAGCAATAAAATATTGAAACAATTGATATCATTAAATGATCCATTGGCTATTGATTATCTCTCCAAAATTAATTTGCCTCTGGTCCATTGTAGAGTATCAATGACATTTGGTTAAAATTGACTTTACTTCCCAATTCAAGATGAACATTTAATGGCCAAAGCCCATCATCATTCTCTCAGTAATGTTTATTGCAAACACAGGCCTAAACACATGGTGGTTTTCTGAACACGCTTACTCAGAAGTCCCCTAATCGTTCCAAAACTGAGGGGTCTGATTTGGATGATTATTGAAGGAGACATGCTTCTAAAGAGTGAACGAAGAAGTGGGTAGTCCATGTTGCTGAGGACCGCCATCTTGTAGACATGAAGGAAGCCATTTTAGCATGGAACAACAAGCCAAGAGAGGTTAAGATGGGAGTAATGAGTCAAGAGAATTGAGGTAAATCAAGCAAGAGCCCTGATAACACCTTTTATGAAATTTGCTCTCCCTTGAAATATGGGAGATATGAGTCAATAATAAATCTTTTAGTTTTACATTGATTTTATCTGGGTTTTCTATTACTTATCCTTTCCCCTACACACAGACACACACACACACACACACACACACACACACCCCCTAACATAAAGCATGTTGTTTCTTTTTAGTATGCATTCTCAATGTGGTCAATATTACTGCCAGCAAAGTAAAACTTGGTTTTTGGGGAACAAGGTGTCTCACCATTTTTATGTGTAAAGCACAGATGTAGCTCTAGATGTACAGTTAATAGACAGATACTCAATATACCTGTTGTGCTAAAATTAGGGGAAAGAGTCTAAAAACATATCTGGAATAAAAGTTGGAGCAACACTGCTTTATGGAGCATGAAGATGCTCTTCTTTGTAACAGGAGTGAAGACAGAGGCTTAAGCACAGATGCACCTACACGAGTAGATTTGGTGAAAAACCTATGATGGAATGCTGGTATCTTCTCTTTTTCCTTTGTGAAGAAGGAAGTGTGATTTCTGCTCAGTGCAGGTGCATGGACAAAATGTTAAAGTCTTGGGAGGAGATGATGTCAGAGTCATCTCACTGAAAACTAGGGGCTGCAGCCATCTGGGCAGTACTGAGAGCCTCATCCTGCCTCTGAGCCTTGGGCTGCTGAGGCCCCGTTCCTCCCCGCTGGCCAAGATCACCATTCCCATCCTCATGACGCAGGCTATTCACCGCTTTTATGTTTTCCAGAGCTGCCATTCTTGTGAAGCTGTTTACAGAGCTTGTCCACCTGCTAGGAAATTTAGTGAAGCCTGTAGTTCACATCTTTGTTGAATATAAGCCCTTGATTCACATGGACAGTCAGTAATGACCATAACTAAAGGCACCTTCATTTAGCAGCAGACTCTTACTTTATGATGGAGTTGTAAACACACACGAGGTCATAATTTTATTCTTATGGGCCAGCACAGAGACCTATATCTATGTGTATGTTAATGTTTAGATTCAAACAAGAAGCAACATATAGTGAAAAATACCAAGCGCTTTTTTATTTCTCACAGATGTGTACAAGAATGTGCTTAGAAAAGTGTATCATTTTAGTAGTATTCATTGTCAATGAGTGTAAACATTATAGAAAATGAATACATTTAAAAAACTATCCCATTTATGATTTCTATCTCCCATGGGCAAATGGGGCAATGATTTAATTTGTACCTTTGTTATTCTTTTTATTTTTTTGTTCTTTCTGGAGAAAATACAAGATTTTGAGAATTAGAAAAAAATGCTTACCTTACAAAAAAGCAAAAAATATAAACAAACAGAAAGCAATGTGCCCAAGATAAATTACCAACTTTATGTGGACACTTTTTTCCTTATTTTAAAACTAATCTTTAAAGCAAAAATCTTAGTAAAATAAACTCAATACAATATTTAAATTTCCTGTTATCTAGGAACCCACAAAAATAAGGCATATTATCGTTCCTTTCCTGCAACTAATTAAAGGAAGAACTATTTTTAACCATTCACACCCGGCACTTGCCAACTTTTTCTTCCCAAGGACTCATGTATCAATGGCTCAAGCTCAGCGAATTTGTCCTCTCTCCTGTGCCCATCCAATATGTTTCACTTGGCACCGAGTGTACTCGTCATTTTCATCAGCAAGTAGGTAGCAGGTGTGCAACTCTTTTCTCAGGAAGAATATACTTTAGAATGATATGCACCCTTCTGTTTACTCAACCAACAGTATATTATAGTAAATATCTTAGCCCTTAGCCTCAGGGTCTTCAACAAATAGCAAGTACCCAACATTTCTTTCTGCATTGCACAGTAGAAAAGACCAAGCTGATGCATATAGACAGGTAAAAAATTTTGTTTTATTTAAAAATAGATGTCAAATAAAGACTGAATATATTCAAGATATACAGGGTGTAATTTCCCTAAAAATGAGAAGCAATTTGAGAATTTGACACATTACCTACTATACATAGACAAGTTAACATTTAACATTGCCTCAAGATTTTGCTTGAAATGCTCAATCTAAATGATTATTTCCCCTCTCATGCCCAAAGGCAGATGTTTTTCGAACTTAAAAGTGAATGCATCTTTGCTGATTTCTGGAAGTACAAACTTTAAGGGAAAAGAACTACACAGGCATCATTAAATGGCGAGTTCTTAAAAAAATGCATACAGTACTGAAAACTGCAGTTACATCAAAATAAGTAAGTTCTTTTTTCTAGTGATTTTATCCTAGTAAATGACCAGAGATTTAAAGTAAGATTTCTATATAATTTCTATGTCTTAACATAATGATGGCTATCACCCATTATTTACACTAGGGAGAACTGAAATAAAATAAATGTCCAGTGATAGTAGCTTGTCTAAATATAGTGCAATACAGTTATAGATAAAATAACATGCACTGTTCAAAATTTTATTATTATATATCTGAAGATAATTAAATTACATGGAAAATATTACTTGAAATCATGATCAAAACTTTCTGTCAAAAATGAATGCTGTTTTCAAGTGGCATACGTGACCACGTTTACACACATACACACATACATTGACATATAAACATATATAGTATTTAAAGAAATACTGCAGTTTGTCCTTGCTCCAGACATGGAGAAATCATCAGAGATTTTTATGCAAGAATAATAAAGATTAGACTTGGATTTTAGAAAGAATAATCTGACATCATTATGAGGGATTTATTGCAGTGTCCATAGCTGGGGCAAAGAGAATAATTAGAAAGTTATTGTGCTAGGCCAGCTTGGGGAAAAATAAACAGATAAGGATTTGACCTAAGGCACTAAGGGAATTAAGCTAGAAAAAGACAAAGAAATAAAAGAAGTGAAGTGACAAAACAGCACCATCCATATGACTACAAATGGCAAAGTGTTTGCTCTCTCTATGTTCTGTGTATCTGCATGTGTGTATTCATACCTTGAGAGGAAAAGCTCTAGATGACTGTGTGTATTATTTGAAATTTTGCGGAACTAACTCCCAGACTCAAACTCATAGAAAGAAAATGTCTCTGGGCTCCTTGAAGAAAGAACTTTGTCCTATCACTCACTCTTTGTTCCTCCATCTTCCAGTACAGTGCCTGTTCCACAGTGGGAAAGCAGTCAATATTATTGATTTACAATTGATTGGAATAATGCAGGCAAAGTGCTCTGCGCCTTTCTGAAGCCAGAAGGTTACCTTTGACTTTGCCACAAAGTCAACATCCCAAAGTCTCTTTTACACAGGTTCATGTGTATGTTATTTCTGTATTTCATTAAATAAGGTTCAATATTGACATTAACATACATTGAACCAAACTCGAAGACACCTTATAGCTACTTACAGCATCTAAAATTTGGACAAATATGCTGTGAAAATAAGGGAACAATGTATTTCCCCAAAGATTCTATTAGTTGCCAAGAATCCAATACTGGTCAGGAACTTTGGCTAAATTTTCACTCCTTCCTTCCTGTATACACTTCACAAAGACCAATTGCCTCCCACATAAGGAGAAGACGATCAATATCAGTCACTTTCCTTGACTAGCATCGGGTCTACGAAAGTTCACAGTGGTCGAGTTTGACAGAATGTTTCACCTCATCTGATGTAAAAGTTATTGAACTTGATTTGGACACTGAGACACACTATTATAAATGCTTCAGTTGCTACAGGACTTACTAAAAAAAAAATCAGATGCTGGAATCAAGAAGTTAGAAGTGCAAGCACAGGTCAAGTGAGGGTTCTCAAACTTATACTTAGAGATGGTGCTGCATAGAAGGCTTGGAGAATGGCGGAGGCTGAAGTCGAGGAAGGGCTCACATTTAATACATTTGGGGGCTTGAGGGCCATATTTGAATAAATGGTCATTTTTCTGACTGAAAAAAATTTATAGAATAACTTCTTCATTAAATTTCAACTACAGGTATAAAAAAACACACTTTTTTAGTTTAATGGTAGTTTTATTTTAAAAACAATACATTGTCATTGTAGAAAATTTGAAAATACAAAAAACCAAAAAAAAAAAAAAAAAAGACTAAACTTGTCATAATGCCACAATCTAAAAATAATCAATGTCTACATTTTGGAGTATGTCTTAAACTACTTTAGTGTGCATATTTATTAAAGTTTTTATGTGCTTGTGAATGATATGTAGTATTTGTACTCTGCTTTTTGCACTCAACATTATACTAAAGGATTTTTTTTTTTTTCTTGAGACTGAGTCTCACTCTGTCACCCAGGCTAGAGTACAGTGATGTGATTTCGCTCACTGCAAACTCCACCTTCCAGGTTCAAGTGATTCTCCTGCCTCAGCCTCCCAAGTAGCTAGGATTACAGGTATTCACCATCATGCCTGATTAATTTTTGTATTTTTAGTGGAGACAGGGTCTCCCCATGTTGGCCAGGCTGGTCTCGAACTCCTGACCTCAGGTGATGCACATGTCTTGGCCTCCCAAAGTGCTGAGATTACAGGTATGAGCCACTGCACCTGGCCTAGTGAAAGCTTTTTATGAGACTTAAAATGCTCATTTATATTGACTGCATAGGATAAAATAATATGACTTTTTATTATTTATTGAAATAATCTATTTAGGACACTTGGATTATTTTTAATATTGTGTTTTTATAACAAATATCAGGTCACACATGCTTAAGGATAATTGTTGGAAAACATCTATGATTATTTTTACAGTATGAATTTCTGGAAGTTACATTATGGGAACTCAGTGATCTGCATTAGAGTAGCAATGTAATTCAGAGGGTAGAGCACAGACCCTGGAGGAGACAGCACCATTTCAGATTCTAGTTATACTACCTATCTGCCGTGAACACAGGCAAGTTACATGAGCTCCTAACATTTTATTTTTTCTCGTATGTGATTAGACATAAAAATAGTTTAGGTTTATAAGATTTTTTTAGACAAAATAAACCAGATGCGCATTATTTCTTGGTAAAAAGTGAATGCATGGAATAAGCATTCAATAAATATAAGATTGTTTCTATTTTTAAATAAAATGGTGCCCAGTGTGAAATGTGTTGTGATCCTTAAATTTGTTCTGGATTCCCATGCTTTTAAAATTTGATCTGAGATTCCATTTGGGAGTTTAAAATGCCTCTGATGTCTAAGGATGAATTGATTTAGGTGATTCACTTTGGTGTGTGGCTGTTTTCTAAATTGGCTTAAAGTCTCGGCTTAGTGGCTGGGAAGGTAAATGTGCCATATCTGTGGTGGTAATACAATTGCTTTGAGTATATTTGAAGAAACTAAGAAATAGTTTTGCTGCATTCCATAAATACTGAGTTATTGATTCCAAACTTTCCAGAAACAAAATAAACTTCCAACAATGATCATTGTACTGTGTAGAGATGAGAGGATGTAATCATGGTATAGCAACCTCTTGGGTTTTTTTTTTAAAAAGCTCTGACCTGGGAGTCTGACTATGAGGAGTTCATAGTTTAGTTCTGGTTATTTCCAGATATTGTCTAAGATGACCTTGAGCCTATTCTGCACCACCTCTGTCACCAGTGAGTAGCTTAGAGATGTAGATCTGTGAATCTCTGTTATAACAATGTATCAGCCTAGTGCAAGGATATCAGAAAACAGGCCAACCCATGTTTATTGCGGCACTGTTCACAATAGCGAAGACTTGGAACCAACCCAAATGCCCATCAAAGACAGACTGGATAAAGAAAATGCGGTACATACACACCATGGAATACTATGCAGCCATAAAAAAAGGATGAGTTCATGCCCTTTGCAGGGACATGGATGAAGCTGGAAACCATCATTCTCAGCAAACTAACATAAGAACAGAAAACCAAACACCGCATGTTCTAACTCATAAGTGGGAGTCGAACGATGAGAACACATGGACACAGGGAGGGGAACATCACACACTGGGGCCTGTAGTGGGGTGGAGGGCTAGGGGAGGGACAGCATTAGGAGAAATACCTAATGTAGAAGACGGGTTGGTGGGTGCAGCAAACCACCATGGCACATGTATGCCTATGTAACCTATGTAACCTGTACATTCTGCACATGTACCCCAGAACTTAAAGTATAATAAAAATTAAAAAAAGAAAACAAGCATTTTTAAATTTTATAGTACAACTTGAACAAATGATGGAAGGAAAATCTTTATTTTTCCTTTCCACACATGATTAAATCAGGGCTTTATTTCCTTCCAGATGCGCATTATTTCTTGGTAAAAAGTGAATGCATGGAATAAGCATTCAATAAATATAAGATTGTTTCTATTTTTAAATAAAATGGTGTCCAGTATGAAATGTGTTTTGATCCTTAAATTTGTTCTGGATTCCCATGCTTTTAAAATTTGATCTGAGATTCCATTTGGGAGTTTAAAATGCCTCTGATGTCTAAGGATGAATTGATTTAGGTGATTCACTTTGGTGAATCAGCTAATAGTAATATTACTAAGTAATATTTAGTAATTTCTAATACTAATATTACTAAGAGGTCTTATTTATTAAGCACCAAACATGTGCCATGTATTTAAATCTGTTATTTTATACTTAGTGATTGTTACCATCTAGACCACGATTGCCACATTAGGCACTATCAAGCCATGCCAATGTGGAAGGAAAATAAATCCTGAGGCCCCCACATCACTAAGCTAAAGGGAAAAGTCATGTTGAGAATCACTTAGGGCAAACCCGCCTCCAATTCTATTCAAAGTCACCCCTCTGCTCACTGAGATCAATGCATATCTGACTGCCTCATCTGGAGAGGCTAATAGCTAATCAGAAACTCAAAAGAATGCAACTACTTGTCTTTTATCTACCTATGACCTGGCAGTCCCCTCTCCACTTCTAGTTGCCCTGCCTTTGCCTGTAGTTGTCCCACCTTCCCGGACTGAACCAATGTACATCTTACACATATTGATCGATGTTTTATGTCTCCCTAAAATGTATAAAACTAAATTGTGTCCCTACCAGCTTGGGCACCTGTCGTCAGGACCTCCTGAGGCTGTGTCATGGGTGAGTGTCCTCAACCTTGGCAGAATAAGCTTTCTAAATAAACTGAGACCTGTCTCAGATTTGGGGTTTCACACCCAGTAATTTTTGTTTCAGGTTGAAATTTAGAATTAAATGAAGGAAAGAAAGAAATGCCAGTGCAATATTTTAATGTTTGTTGTTATTCAGGGAAAGTCACATTAGACTTCCCAGCTGAAAATAGCAAGCATGATCAATGAGACACAAGGCTCTGTAGAGCAAAATTTGCACCCCTGAGAAGCTTCAATGGAAGCAGTTTGCAAATTCTGTTTGTAGGCAGACTCAGAAAATGGACCTTTACCCGCTTTCTGATGACATCACCAATGCCGTCAGGTTTCAACAAAACTCCAGGATTTAGAGAATATCTGCTGAACTTTTCAAATAAGGAATTGAGAGTTCATATACAAGCTTCCACAACTAGTCTTGAAGAAATTGCCCAATATTCTGAATTATGAATATTTAGAATATAAAAATGCACATTTATAGAGCACGCCTTTTCTTCTTCAAAGTCCAGTTACTCTTAAACTTACTTCAGTAGACATCAGCCTAACAATAGACAACTACTCACTCCAGAAGATACTTACCAAACAGTAGACATCTACTCACTCCAGTAGACATACACCCACTCCAGTAGACACCTATCCATTCCAGTAGACATCTACCCAGTTCAGTAGACATCTACTCACTCCAGTAGACATACACCCACTCCAGTAGACACCTATCCATTCCAGTAGACATCTACCCAGTTCAGTAGACATCTACTTACTCCATTAGACATATGCCCACTCCAGTAGATACATACCCAATACAGTAGAAATCTACCAAATTCAGTAGACATCTACTTACCCCAGTAGACATCTACTCACTCCAAGGGACACCTATCCACTCCAGTAGACACCTATCCACTCTAGTATACATCTACCCAATAGTATGCATCTAACCTACTCCTGCTAGGGTCACCAATGATGCTCATACTGGTGACTTCAATTGACATTTTTAAGTAGTTCTCTGACTTCTCATAGCTTCCCACTAGCTTCTGTCTTAAAACATTCTCTTCTCTTGATACATACAATATCACAAATTACAAGTGTTCTTTATTTCTCTTTGGCAGATCTTTTTGAGTTTCTTGTGTAAACTCAACTTTCATTCCTTTTTGCCATCCCCGTTTCACTAGTTACTTTCTAGACTCTGAAATTTGAGATTTGTTCTGGTACATCATCTTATATGACATGATGCTGTGTGTCCTGCTTATTCTAAATGTACGTATGTCTTCACTGCAAACCTATACACCTTCAAATTCACCTGCCTGTGTTTCCACTGATCCCACAGGTATCCCCAAAACATAATCAAATCCTGACCCTTCAAATATGAATTTCTCATCCATTACTTTAACAGTGTTTCCAAGATAAATCATTATTGGTACTTCTGTACCCATAATCATTTCCCCTTAATATCTTTAAAACACGAGTGTCACACTTTCCCTCAGTACCTTTAAAACATGAGTACCACACTTTCCCTCAGTACCTTTAAAACATGAGTATCACACTTTCCCTCAATATCTTTAACACACGAGTACCACACTTTCCCTCAGTACCTTTAAAACACGAGTACCACACTACCTCAGTACCTTTAACACACGAGTACCACACTTTCCCTCAGTACCTTTAAAACACGAGTACTACACTCTGCCTCAGTACCTTTAACACACGAGTACCACACTTTCCCTCAGTACCTTTAAAACACGAGTATCACACTTTCCCTCAGTACCTTTAATACACGAGTACCACACTTTCCCTCTGTACCTCTAACACATGAGTATCACACTTTCCCTCAGTACCTCTAACACACGAGTACCACACTTTCTCTCAGTACCTTTAAAACATGAGTATCACACTTTCCCTCAGTACCTTTAAGACACGAGTGCCACACTTTCCCTCAGTACCTTTAAGACACGAGTATCACACTTTCCCTCAGTACCTTTAAGACACCAAGTATCACACTTTCCCTCAATATCTTTAAAATATGAATATCTTTAAAACATAACTGGAATCTATACGCTTGGCTTTGTAAAAACTAAAAAGACAGGATCAGCTCTCCAAAGAACTAATGTCACAGTCATTTTACTGGTGCCCTATTTCATCCTTGCCCCTGACTAATCTATTCTCTGAATGCTGGCAGGATCATCTCTAATGTGAAAACACAAAAAGAACAGTTTAAAGTTTATTCAGCCTAAAACCGTTACACTTAGGATATAATGTGAAATCCTAGTAACATCTACAAGGCTTTATATAATCTGAGCCCTGACAACCTGATCAACCTCATCTTATGCTTCTCATTTGCAAAATCAATTTCCCTCTCCTGTTTCCTCTTTCTTTCTCCTCTCCCATTGTATTCGTGTGTGTGTGTGTGTGTGTGCATGTGTTTAAAATGAGCATGATCAGAACCAAGCAAGCAAGAAGAACACTCTCTACATAGTTTGTCCTTGGAAGTATTGCAGATTCTAACTAAACTCTAAGCTTCTTCATTCATTCATCATCCTATACCACCATGCATATTTGCAGGCCGAGTTTTTCTAGGCAGCGTGGACATATTTGACCTCAAATTATCCTGAGTTCTCCACATGAGGGTGCCCTTATACAGGCCACCACTCCACATTTATTCCTCTGAAGACCCACAACCTAAATACGATGTTGCTGCCCTTCACCAGTACAAGCCATGTGGATTGGCATCATCACTGCTCCCCAGTTACTGCTTGTTCTGGTGGCACTGGCTCCACCCTTACACCAGATACTGTAGCTATAAACAACACCGCTGTGCGTAGGCTTACAGACAGGACTGTTATATGGACTGTTTGATATCTGAGGGAGAAATCTAGAGAGGTATGCTAATATTTAGCACGACATTGATGTTTTCACCACCAAAAGAAAAGCTGCTAGGAAGCTAAATCCTTTCTTTTTTCCCCCTCAAAGGGCCTATTCTTGGCATACTGCCATCACATAGCACAAATCTCTTCTCAGGTTCCCATCTCTTCTGCAACTCCTTCTTCTTTTAAACTCCTCCCTAGGAATAGCCCTCCACTCTTTTAGAACCTCACCGATACTCAAAGGGGAGATCACTTCCCCTCCTACCTATTAGTGCATTTTCCTCCATCCCAGTCATTCACAGGGGAATTTGACTACTATGAATTCTAGCGCTAGTTATTAATTTATCAATTATCATAAAATTGGCCCAAGGAATGGGCTTGTTTATAACAACAGAGCCCACATTAGGTAGGAATGGTCCCTTCGTGCCATATCTCCATGCAAGACCTCACTGGCATGCGTTGCACAGATGCCTATGTCTTTTCTCAAATAATTTGCAAGGTTTAACTTTCCAACCTGTTTGATACAGTGAATATATATTCTCAGAGGCTATATAGTTTAAGGCTGTAATGTGGAAAAAGATAAATCACTGAAAGTCACATAATTTGAACATGTTCCCAGAAAAATGTTTACTTTCTCTCCACTTCTGCAGGGTCCTCCTCCAGACTGGCTGGGACTGAAAAAAAGCCCTATACTGCCTGAAGAATGCTCCCTTAGTTACACAAAGAGGAGTTCTGATGAGATCTATCTAGTGCGTTCTTTCAAACTCTTACCCTAGGTCCCTCGGCCTCCTCAGTTTCTATCTCTAGACAATGCAAATTATTTCAGTCAAATAAGGGAACAATTATTTTTGTGATGATTTAATGTCTGTTTGGCCCACTTATTGGTGTAAAGGTGCATGTTATGCCAGTTTTCTACATTGCATCCTCTGTGCATAGCAATGCTTGATGCATACTAGACCCTCAATATTTAATGAGCTAATGAGGATGTCTACAAGCCTTTAGACTCCACAGAGTATTAAGAAGCAAGCTTTGATGTCTGTCTATAATAATTAATTATCCTGTTGAGTTTACTCACAGCTGCAGATTAATATGCCGTAAATGTACCGGGGTAAAAAATATAAAATTGAAAAGACGCTGTGTAGATCAATCTGTTCTTATCAGCCATCCATGCCCATGATGAAGCAAGAGCCCTAAGAGTTTTGTGTTTAGACTTCTGTGAAATGCTACCAGCATACAGTTCTACCAGCAGCACCAAAAGTGAGGAAGAGAGGTATCCAGAAATAGACATTGTTGAATAATCATAATGTCACAGTGCATATGAGACAATACTCACAAATAATAATAAAGTGTTTTATAATCATTAGAGAGCTCTGAGTTAACGATAGTGTGAAAGTGTTTAAGTCCCTACTCATGGATTAGACACTGAAATAATTCTTAAATTTCTATGTCGTAGGTAGCTCTTTGCATAAAATCTAACTCTTCAAAAATTAAAAACAGAAAGTTAGATAATCAAACTTTGTGAAAGAGAGAAATGGATAGTCCGTTCAACTAGAATCCAAACTAAAGCAGGGTAAAGATCAGCCTATGGGACAGAGTTCTGAAAAAACCTGGCAAGATAGCAGATTTTAAAACTGTTTCTATGCCTAATTTTGATAATTATGAACTGTTGCTAAGTGATGACACTGAGGTAATGATGAGAAGTTCATCCCTGGTGTGATCAAAATTATTATACTTTGTTCCATGCACGCATGATTCTGAAAATGGAACATTGAAGAGTCTGTAGCAGGGACCTTGCAAACCCAGTGTTCAAATGAAACTTGTGTGCAATATTAATAGTGGATGAGGAATTCTCAATCTTGTATACCAGTGGTACTTTTATTATATCTCAGGGAGCCTTACAATTCCATACAGGTAAGCTGGGTATGATGGCTCATGCCTGTAATCCCAGCACTTTGGGAGGCCAAGGTGGGTGGATCACGAGGTCAGGAGATTGAGACCATCCTGGATGACACGGTGAAACCACGTCTCTACTAAAAATCATACAAAAATTAGCCGGGTACGCTGGCACGCACCTGTAATCCCAGCTACTCGGGAGGCTGAGGCAGGAAAATCGCTTGAACCCGGGAGTCCGAGGTTGCAGTGAGCCAAGGTCACCACTGCGCTCCAGCCTGGAGACAGAGCTAGACTCCATCTCAAAGAAAATAAAAAAATAAATTCCATACAGGTAATCACTTCATGAGGGTATGACAAAGATGAAGTCACGGGTACAGTTTTACTTTTCTCAACTTCGTCCAGGAGTGCTCCAAAAAGTTCAATTAATTATAAACTTAGTCTAATTGATAATGTTCTGCATATTTGTCTAACATCTTTAATACTGTATCCATGACGTTTAAATAGGCATTCTTGAGCACTCTGCTCCAAAACTTAAAACGACATCTGCATTAATTTTCAGCATCAGGACATCTAGGTGTCAAAACACTAGCATAGGCTGTGGACACATAAGTCTTTGGTTTCTTTTGTCACTGGTAGCCATATGAAGCCCTCAGAGGAATAAAAGTTCTTCTGCATCATACTATACCACAATTCTATGTGTATTAACCAAATACCTTGAGAAACAGTGGCAGTAGACACGAGGGCTGCAGAACAAAAATCATCAATAATCAGACCTGAGACTCAGGAAGTCGCTTGGCACTGAAGAGATGCTCTCCCTGAGGTGTTTCTGCTGGACTCCTCAGGTGCATAAAACGAGGACCAGTACCCAGCTCAACGAGGCCTTGTTGAAACAGGGCATCACATCCTAAGAAGCAAAGACAAACGGGTCTTTAAATCACAATCTCAGAACCAATCTAGAGCTCCACTTCTCAAATGTTAACGTGCACAGCTGTGGTGAGATCTTGTTCTGATGCAGAGTCTGATATAATAGGTCTGGAGTGAGCCTGGAGGACGAGATTTCCACATTTCTAACAGCTTCCGAGGCAATGCTGAGGATAGCAAGCCAGGGCCCACACTTTGAGTAACCAGGCTGTGGAGAGCTAGGAAGCTGTCCCAGAAGGCAACTTGTTCTGGTTAGGAACTCTAAAGGGTAAATCGCTCTTTTAAAGGAAAGCCTTCACACTGATCATTAAATCTACAAGCAGAGCTGTAAACTAAGATGGCCCTTTCAAACAACTTAATCACAATTCAATGGCAACATTCAGTCACCTCCATCATTCTTCTAAACATCCTGATTGCTATGGTCATTACCATCAGCACCTTTGAATACAAGAGCACTGGTAGGTAAGAGAACCCAGATTATAAAATTCAATTTTTATTTCAACGTTAAGGGAATGAGCAGGAGGTAGTGAGATGGCCGTGCATTCAACAAAGAGTTCTGAGACATTCCTGCAAAAATGCAAGGCTATATTATGTTGATCAATCAGTTGTAGATGCAGTCATTTCCTTTGGAGAAACAGCCATCTTTTTGGTCCTGTTACAAAGAGTATGGAAGGTACTGACTCATTCTGAAACTTGGACATAAAAAGGAATGTATGTATGATGAATACTGGTAGGGAACACTCACCCATAGAAAAGAATGGAATGTCAAGTTCTCTCTGTAATGGTACAACGCTTGATTTCAAGTGAATTTAGCCAACAGAGTCCATGCCCTTAGGAAGTTTATAATCTAAGATCAAAAGGGGTAGAGTCCTGCCTTCGCTATCCAAAGAAATAAAGAGTTCAAATTCTTTGTCGCAGAGAACATTGATGACACAGCTTAGGGGACTTTGCAAGAAAGTAAAGCAAGATTAAATTGCCTTATGAAGTGATCAGTAAACATAATTCTATCACCCTCTCTGCTCAATCAGAAAATCTTTGCTCCCTTTAATCTTCATCACTGATTCTGACCAGCAAAACTGGAATACCTTGGCGGCAAATATTCTGTATCGACAGAGAAAAAACCAGTTGTGCTTTTGGAATTTTAGGTGTTCCTATGAAAGACATCTGGAACTTATCACATTCTATTGCTTTAAATATTAACTTGGGTGAAAATATCAGGCAACATGTGCAGCTAGTAGGCCATGACTCAAATGGTAGGAAACTCTGCAATGCACTCCTGCAGCTCCATTCCAAATGGCAAAGTGGAAAAGGGTTGGAGGTGGCAGCTATGGATCCCTTCAGCATCAATGCTTCTGGTGCATTCCTTGAAAACAAAAGCAGGCTGGGGAAGTAGATAGGGTAAGACAAGAGTGGCATCATAAGACTGATGATTCGAACACTCACTAATCAGACCACATTATGGAGAACAAAGTTATTTCCAACCTCCAGTCAGTTTAAGCAATATTGATTATGAAACAAGTTTATAGTACAAGAGAGAACATATTGGGTTTAGTTTAATATGCAGGTTTTACCCTACATATACTTCTTTCAAAAAAAAAATTCTTTCAGAGAGAAATATGTGATGATCGTTTCTCTGTATAAACCAGTATTTGTCCCCCCTGGAAACTGGCATCTATAAGAAGCAGGAAATTACTCATTAGAAATGTAAAAGAGAATGGTTTAAGGAAAAGCAATTGAATGGATTGCATCTGGGAAAGAAAGTTTCTCTTATCTCTCCTTGCCCAGCCTGTCCGGGCATTATTACCCAATTATGTCTCAGATTTCTCTCCTGACTCTCATAAAAGACTCCTAGTTTAAATTCAAACATTTAATTTGATATTTCTCTGTATATTTATTTCAATATTAAAAGGCTATGGGCTTAAAGTACAAATAATATTTATATAATACCTTATATCCAAGAGTCTAATATCTTTTACATGTCAAATAAATGTGACACGGAGTACTATTAGTGTGAAAAAGTGTACTTCCCATCTCCTTAAACTCAGGATGATTAACATAATTATTTTTGCTGAACCAGGATGGACATAACACTTCACTGAATACCTAGTGTAACTTGAATTTTTTATCTCCCCTTTGAAAAAATGACATTACAATATGATGAGATGGGATATAATGGAGAGACTCTTTTCTTCACTAGTTTTACATTACATCTGACCCTATTGACAATGAAATTCCTAGCCTGGATGTTAAATGCACTGCCTTGTGTTGTCACCAGGTTCTTTAAAACTTTTTGATACTTGACTATCAACTTCTGACCTTCCATGTTACCATATTCCCATATGCTTATTTCTTCTCTGTTTAACCACTAATTTCTGATGGCTGCGGTCCTACAAGTCCCATTGAGCTTACTACGTTTAATTGACTCTTCTATGCCTGTCTTGCTTTTGATTCCTTGCTCTTCTTGATCTTGACTTTCATCACTTACAGAGTTCTGACTCCCAAAGCTCAAGGACTCCTTTTCTCTATACCCGATTTGGACACCCTCACATTGGCCTTATCTTCTATGTCAGTTTGTAAATCCATATTTATCCATGGTGCTGGCAAAAACAGAAGCTTGGAATACGTGTATCAGCAAGAAAAGCACACGATAAAGAATTTGTGATTACAAGTGATAAAATGGCAAAGTAAAGATAATATAGGAATCCTAAAAAATGCAAGCAGGAAATACACTGCATAGTTGCTTTCCATTCTAAGTCCACTCTATGTGATTTTCAAATCTGAGCCACTGTTTTTACTAATTCAGGATGGTGAATAAAGTTTTACTTTATACACAGAAGACAATGACGATGCTCGAATGATTTGTCCCAAATTAGTTCAGTCACTGCAATCATATGAAGCCAAAACAATGGATTTTCTGAATGTTAAACTAGCATCAAGCATTCATTAGTGTAATTTGCTGGGCTGCATTTAGATAAAGCTGAGTAGATCTTTATGATTGTCTCCAATGCACAGAGTACGGCAGGATACAATTATTCTCTCTACCAAGAGAATATGTTTCTGTCATGTCAAATTACTAACCTTCTGCAGGGATGAACTTCTCTAGGAAGCTTGAAAAGCATTTCTACTTGTATATGGCACTGAATTTTTATCATAAAAAGATAAGGGAAGTTTTTTTATCTTCTTTCAGAAAAGTCTATTACAGTACTCAATGCTATGATTAGAGAGATGGTGACTTAAATCTCTTGAATATCAAAAGAGAGGAAGACAGCCTTTGGCCATAATCACTGCTTAGCTGCTTTGGTTAAACAGGAAACTCAGAAGGATTCCTCTCATTTTAGCTCTTGGGTTAGGAAAGAAAATCTTTGATCTTATGTACCTGCCTCAGACTTCTTGGTATATTACGGACATTTTTACTTCACTATGTAAACCAGACAGGAGGTTTTCAGAGATGCAGAAAGATAAGTGCATCTTTCTGTGAAATGTTAGAGGAACTTTATATTTCATATCCAGGAAGGAGTTTGGCTGATAATCTAATTCCTGTGTTTCCATCAATGTCATATTCACTTTCTCCTGACTATTACCCAATGTGTTGTATCTCGTGATATCTGATTAAAATAACATGAACATTTCTATTTAACAATAATAGTTTCAGTGGATTCCTTCAATATTGGTTACATTTTACTCTATGATTTTTTAAAGAATGTATTCTGGCTCCACCTTTTATACATAAACTGAAAATGTGAAGATCATTCAAAACAGCCTGGAAGATGAAATAATTAAGGTTAATATGGGAGTTCTGCAAGTAAGTTTTCTCCTCATTAAGTATTAAGATCTACAATAGGTTAAATGGACATATCATGAATACCCTTTTGGAAAAATCTATCCTAAAAAAATAAATACTACCTGTATTAGCCTGTTCTCACACTGCTAATAAGGACATACCTAAGACTGAGTTATTTATAAAGGGAAGAGGTTTAATGGACTCACAGGTCAGCATGGTTGGAGAGGCCTCACAATCATGGTGGAAGGTGAAGGCAGAGCAAAGGCCCATCTCATGTGACAGGCAAGAGAGCGTGTTCAAGGGAACTGCCCTTTATGAAACCATCAGATCTTGTGAGGCCTATTCACTATCATGAAAACAGCACAGGAAAGCCTGCCTCCATGATTCAATGACCTCCCACCAGGTCTCTCCCATGATATGCGGGGATGATGGGCGCCACAATTCAAGATGGGATTTGAATGAGGACACAGCCAAACTATCACTACACAATATAAGTAACAGTCTGTTGAATGCAACAATGCAGCTAATTAATAGACAGGACAATGTTGGGATTAACCCGCTGATTTAAACTTGTTTTAAAATATATATTTAAATCACTAGTCAAGATGCATGAAAATGACCTGTGATGGCATATACATAACAAGCACTCAGTGGACAAACACCAGTCATCTGTATTACAAATGCCCCACAACTTACCCCAGCAGCAGAAGCCCAATGAAATGTTCGTTTAATTTTGAATGAATGAGTTAATTAATTAGGAATCACTTATATTTTGATTGAAATAGGCAAACTATTTATCCTGTAACTGGGGAGAAATTTCTTAGTTATCTAACTTAGACTTCAGTAAGTTATCCAAGTGAAACTGAAGAGAGCTTGAAAAAGCTGTTAAGTTGTCAGTGCATATGTTCTCAGAATCACAGCTACAGATGGCTTTACTGCTATTTCAGTTGGTGAGGAGACCACTATCAAAGAAGAGTTATAGCCTCAAGGCTCTATTCAGTTTCAGGCTTTGTTTATTTGTTTTTACTTGTTATTGTTTTTCCAACAAAAAATTAATTCATTTACACCATATAAATGAAAACATACAGAAAAACAATAGTAAGAAAATACAAATCACCCACAACACTACCACCGAGATTCCCTCTCAGCAATTTATTATAATCTGCCAAGTTATTTTTCCATTTATTATCATTTTATTTTTTCAGAAAGAGATCATACATTACTCAGTGTTTTAAAATATGCCTTATACATGACAAAAATGCATCTTATAAAATATTACTCTTCAACACAATTTGAACTGACTACATAATATTCCATGGGTAGATGTGTTGTTTTAAAAAATTTCTTTTCATGGACCTAAGGTTATCTCAATTTTCGGACAAACTAATAAGACTAAAAACCTGAAAATATCTTTAATTTTTTAGGCTGCCTTTACATAAATAGAGTTGCTTGGTCAATAATTTTGGTCAAAAATTTTGGATCAATTTGCCATCTTTTTAGATGTTCATAACATTGCATTTTTTCACCTCACTGTCATTGATAATGTCTATCATCATTCATTCTTATCATTCTCAGTTTGACTAATCACTTACATTGTGGTGAACATCAAAAATGTTTCTGTATATTTATCAGTCTTTCTATTTCTTCTACAGGGAAATTGCTATTTGTAGTCTTTAGTCATTATTTCCATTTATACACATTAATTTTTCTTATTTGATTCATGAAGGTGTTTAAACATTAAAGATATGAATATATGCTTGTCTTATACATAAAAATTATTTTTCTTTTTAAAATTTTTCATCTCCAGTTTCTTATGATAAATCATGTACCCAAAAAACATTAAGACATTCTCTTAGCCATTGAACATTATCAGCTTTGAACCATTGAGACTCATGTTAATTATAATATTTACAATATAATTTGAGATAACTGAGGACCTATCGTGAAATGCAAGGCAGCCTCTTTAGGAGCTATGAAAATAGGTATTTTGCAGTAAGAAAGACCAATAAATTCCTACATACTCTTTTGTTCATTCATTTAATTAAATTACTGAACCACTGATATGTGCCAGGTGCCACATTAAACAATAGAGGTATTTGAGGTAGCTTCCCAGCTATTTTGGAGCCGACGAACTGCCAAATTAGTTTTTATTATATGCTTCTGAATTTCACAAGTGTCAGCCATCTAGCAAATAAATAGAAGTGAAATTAGAAAATTCATCGAATTCTATCAATGTTCACCATAAATGCTACTGGTGAGATAGATACCATGTAAATACATATCAGACTTATTTCTTTACTCTTTCATATGGTTGTACCATAATGTTTTGCTTCTGAGTTTCTGCCAGTTATGCATCAGGAGCCAAGAAACGTTTTACAAAATCACATAATATGGCTTGAGAAAAATACTTTATTGGAGAAAAAGAAAACTCACTATACCAAAGACAGCTCCCTGTCCCTCCCATCATCTCACAGGGAGGCAAGCTAGGGCCAGGCTACTGCTCCGGAAGGGCAAGTCTCCACGGTAATCTGTCCTCCTGTGGGACAAGCTTAGTGAGGCAAACTTGTCAATGGGGCAGGCACGGGCTGCCTGGCACCCCAAGAAGTCTGGATGAAGGTGCCAATGCTTTAGAAGAGTTATCTAGGAAGCCCAACTGCTCAGCAGCTAGGAAACAGAGTCTGCCGGAAGGACCATCTCCAGTACTGGGGGGAAAATGCCATCATTCTCCTACCACTACAGGAAGGAGGGACTCTCAGTCCTAGTTAGTTCATTGCCCAGAAAACCCAGAATGAGCCTTTAGGTATTTCTTGGACCCAGAAAACCCAGAATGAGTTTTTAGGTATATTTTGGACATTCTTGCTCATGGCAGTACACTTATTATGACATATTATTATAGTCAAGGATCTCCTTGATCCAAGGATCACTGTGGCAAGTTCTATTTTCCATGAAGACCTCAAAGGGTCTCCTATTAATTCCTTCCTATACGGTGACTTGGACACCCTTTACTATCAAGTGCACCCTGAATGGGACTGTGGCTACTGTGAAAATGACACTGTGATTTTCGAGGCTAGACAATGGACATTCTCTGCCAGATCCACTTGAGACACTTGTTCGTGGAAGCCATTCACCATGAGATGAGGAACAGAGAGGCTACATGGAGCACTTATGCATGGGTGTTCTTACAGATGTTCTTACATCTGAACTACCAGATGACACCCAGTACCAACCTGCAGACATGTGAGTGAAACTCCAAGTGACCTCAGCCCAGCCACTGCAAGAGAGACAGCGAGCAAGAACCATCTTTGAGAGTCTAGCCACGGTCCAAAATCATGAGAGTTAATAATAAAATGATTGTTGCTTTTTTAAAGCCACTCTGTTATGGAAGCACTTATTATGCCCCAATAGACAACCAGAATATACATTTTTCTGGACCTTAACCAAAAGTTAAGTGAAAGTGTCTTTCATTTAACAATTCTGCACTTCTTTTTAGTACCAATAAATATATTCTATGGTCCTAAGGTAAATTCAGAGGGATGATGAATGTTTCTTTCTTTACCAATAGCTATTGATTTGATTGAAACTAGAGGATTCCAAGGGAAGTGCATGTCCAACAACTGTATCAATTGTCGGAATCAATGTGTATTGATCAAAAGAAAAACGAATTGAAGGAATACACAGTCTTCCATAATTGCTAAGTGCATTAAGATATTTCATGTTCTAAGTGAATTTTAAGATTTAACTATAATGGCACCTTTATGTCAGGCCAAGATGGACTCACCGAGACTAGATTTTATCCCCTGCCTGAAACAAGCTAAACAAACAAACAGACAGACAGGCAAAATAAATTAAATGATTACTTTCCAGAGACTGGACATCAAGCCATTAAAGACAGTGATCCCTAATATATCGGAAACAACTGAGGTGGGGCAATAACCACCACAGCTTTTTGCCTTCAAAAGTTATCACAGAACAGCACAGAGAAGAGGAAATTAGGCAAAATTTTGTGGTTCTGTGATTTGAGGTGACAGAGTAAAAGCTTTGGGGAGACCACACTCATTACAAATCACAGGACTGCATGTTGGAGATGAGAGACCTAGAGAGAGAGAGAGAGAGAGAAACTAAGAGAGAGAGACCTGAATCTTTGCAGAGGGTCCCTCTCAAGTTTTCAGCAGACTATCAATCAATGTGTTTATATGACAAAAAGTATCTGATGCTGAGAAAGAAATCATTTAAAATGATTAAAATGAACAGGGAAAACATTAAAAGCAGACAGAGAAAAAAATACACATTGTGTAGAAAGGAACAAAGTTAAAGACAATAGGAGATTCTCATTGGAAACAATGCAAGTGAGAAGAGAATGGAGCAACATTTTTAAAGTACTGAAAGAAAAAAGTCTATCAACCTAGAACCCTATATATAGAAAAAAATCTTTAAAAACAAAATAAAAGGCCAGGCGCGGTGGCTCATGCCTGTGATCCCAACACTTTGTGAGGCTGAGGCAGGCGGATCACGAGGTCAGGAGATCGAGACCATCCTGGCTAACACAGTGAA